>NW_009647211.1:3062991-3085537 GCF_000708025.1 Charadrius vociferus
TTGGCCGCCGGCCTGGGGTGTGGGTGCTGCCCGAGGGGCCGTTGGTGCTGCCGTCCCTCCCCGCGTTTGCAGAAGTCGGTGCTGCGTGGCTGCCGGCGCTGGGTAACCCCGCTTTCTGTCCTTCGCACTCTTTGAAATAGTTGCGTTTAACGCATTCTTTGACGGAGGAAGCGGAGCGTCGGGTTCGCATAGAGTAATTCAGGAGCAGTGAAGCCGTTTGCCTAAAAAGATTCCAAGAATGATCTTTTTATTTCTCTTTATTTTATTTTTTTTTTTGTTTTTTTTTTACCAGCAGCAAATGGTAGCCCTGGCCGTAGAAACCTGGCTGGAGGCTGCAGTCCTCAGAAACATGCATATTATAAAACTGATGAAAAATTGGTACACTTAAGGAATTTCTCTTACCGGTAGAAGCACTGACGTGAAAGTTACAAATAATTCAGTGATAACTGTGAGTTTCTCATTTTTTGGCACTCTCGCTTCACTTTCACACATGTACAAAGGTGTACATATACATGGTTTGCATAGCTTTTTGCTAACATAGCAGGGTGGGAGATAAATGAAAATACACATAACCACGTCCTTCAAAACCCAGGCACAAGTTTTGTTGATAATGAGAGACTTAGAATAAAGGAGGTGAACACGAATGAAACAGTTCTTTGTCCTTTTACTACCAATGTTTCATCCAAGATTATTTTTTTTTTTCAAGAAGCATCCTTAGCATTAGTCCTGGTAGCCATACTTCAGAGATAAGAAAACTTCTGTTTACAGCAGAAGCTTTTCAACTTGCGTAGTCAGCTTCTGTATTCATATCGGTGCTATAAAGACTTCCTGTTTTCTTTGGTCTCCACCTCTGGCATAAGCCACCCGAATGAGGATGCTAATACCAAAGAAGAGCAGCTAGCTACCTTTAGCCACTAATAAATATGAAGCTAAAGAGCAGTATCTTGACCTTGGCTCTGTGTCTGGTGGTGCTGTAATACATGTAATGCACGCATCAATAAAAACCGCTGCTAATCCGGAATCACGTGCCATACAGCTTATCCGCACAGGAGAGCTATGGCTTATACTATGTTATATGGAGCATTGTAGAATTGAAGAGAAATGTTAGGAAGCAGTAACCCATAATAAAATGACTGAGAGTTCCTGCAAAGTCTGGAGAAGAATGAGCAACTGATACCAGATAAAACTATTTTCATAAAATAACCTCCCTATTGTGAATTTATTATATAGATTGAAAAGCATTTGTCTCGCTGACTTTTTCAAGTGAACATATTTTTAGAAAGTGCTGACCACATGGTTCAGGATTCCTGCAAGTGGTGTCAAATTGGGTACCCAAAGCTGTTGCTTACTACTGGGACCCAGCTGTTGAGCTGCAGTTAGTTTAAAGTTTTGGTTTTTTTTCAGAAAACATTGCTGTGGTTTCTGTCGAGTGCTAGTGATACAAAGAGGTCACTGTTCTGAGGAAATTGCACTGATGTTTTATACCCAGTGGAAATTTTATACTGCATATAGAAGTATCTAAAATTTGCCAGTTAAGTGTAATTTTTCTGAAGGTTTATAAACAGTAAGATAAAGTACTCCATCTACTCCAAGAAGTGTACTGACAACAAGATAAATGGGAGTCTCTCCTGGATACTGCCACCTCGTGAGTGTTCTCTAAGTGGAAGATAAAGCAGGATAGCTATATAGAGACTGAATTACTACAGACCAAAAATAGAAACAGGAAAATACTAAGGCTATCACTGTACCTGTCGGTGTTGGTTTTGAAGTAAGGAGATGCTGCAAGTGAAATTTGAAAAATAAATGTCTCTTAAACTTTGCATTAATTCAGAGGCTGCAACTCAAGGAGAGCGGGTGACCAAAAGGGAACTTTGTCAAACGATCAAGCTGTAGAAAACCTTAAGAACTCCCCTGCATCTCGTCAGTCAAATCTCAGTTGTGATGACCAGTGCAATGCATTGTACATATTTTGTAAATCACAAAGGAATCTTCTGCAGTAGTATACTGAACCTTACCGCAGCTTGAAAAGCTTGCCATTTCCTTTCTGTTGTAGGTACTTGGCTTTCAGAAGAGGTGGACCAACCATGCACAACAAGAAGCCAAATGTTTGTGTACTGCTGGCCATTCAGTCAACTCTCCATATAAAAATCGAAGCTGATGAGACTCATTTTTGCTCTGGGGAATTACGCACATAAGACAATCTAAAAGCATCTTTAAAAGAGCCCATTAGCTCTTTAATTGGAAAGGGCCTTTGAAAGGATGTTGTACTTCCTTTCAGCTGTAAGTTCTGGAAAAGGAAGGAAAAAGAAGATCAGAACTATACTTTTTTTTTTTTTTGCAATTAACTCTGAAAATGTAGTTCCTATAGAAACAAGAATGATTGTGCACTTACCTTCAACTATATCACAAGTACATTGCCTCTTCAAAACAAATGAAATTAAATAATCTTCAAATCACTGATCACTTAGTCAGTAATATTAAATGTATCAAAAATACTTCTGTATTTGTCTTGTAAACACTTCCTGCTGTCACTGTTCTCGCATTCTGAGGTTTCTGTAGCAAGAATTCAAACTTTTTAAAGTGCTTTTCCTATTGTTTTGGGTATCCGCAATGACTATTTTCAGATTTATAAAAATTATGAATCTCTGAAGAGTTGGGCTTGCCATGGTGTTCTCATGTTTTCTTTGCCCCAGTTTTTAGTATGTCATTTGGCATCTAGGTGGAATGAAATCATCGGCTGAATCAGAATTTGTATCTTATTGTTAAGTGTGCCGCTATCTACAAACAAAAAGAAAAATAAGAAAAAAATGGTTTAGCACCCACAAAAGCGTATCAGCATATGGTTTAAAGTTTCCAAAAAGGACTTTTAATGCTAAAAGAACGTTGAATGTTCAACATTTTGAAAATACATTTTTTAAAAATGCTGCTCATATAATAATTTACAACTTTGTGTGAAAAATATAACTGTTTTGAAAAAATAAGATTGCTTTTATCATATAAAACTATTCCTAACCTTGAAAGAGAACTCAAAAAATAAACTGGAAATGAAAGATTGTTTTTCTGTGTCATGCTTTTTACATTGCCACCATTTTTAATTAGCATCTCATACCTGCTTAGTCCAGCTGCTTTTACATTCACACCCACTATTTCTTTGAGAAAAGGTTTGAACGAAATTAACAAATGTTCTTTTGAGTTAAAAGTCAGTCAGTGGATTTGAATGAGACCCTGCTTCATTCATTTAAAGCTCATACTTGCAGTTGCTCTGCGTGTGGAGTGAAACCTGTGAACAGGTTCCCCTAAGTTGTGGATCCCCTAAATCCAAGGGCAGGCACACTGGTGGTGCATAGCACTTCTAGTTGTGAACAGGGTGCATTGCCTAGTGGAGCTGGTGGGACTGTTGCCATCCATGGTGGAGGTGACATTCTTAATTTTCTGAACAAGAAGAGGACCTGTGTGGGAGGTACAATTCCTGCATGAATGGGACATGCATTTTTGTGACGAGATAGATATGATTAAGAATTTTGTGGCATGAGACATGCTGTGGGAGAATCCATACAGGCACGTATCTGTGAGTTCAAATCGTGACGATTACCAAAATAATACCGTTCCGTAGTTCTGCATAGCTTCTGTGCGTGCTGCAGTAATTCCCTGGTGGGAATCCCTGAGTTCTTCCTAGCCATACAGTTTTCAGTGTGGTAGGCAAGCCTCTCGCCCCAGCCATCACTCAGTGGGGAAGGAGGTTTCATAAAGTACATGTGTATATATCACTACTTACTGTTAACAAGTTCAGAACCAATAAATACTCTGTTCTGCTTTTTTCATCACAGAGGTGAATGTTTCACCATATTATCATTTTAATCACCTATGAGGTGTTCCCATTTTATGAAATATTCAGCAAGCATGAACCATGACTTTAGATACAAATCAGAAATTTTATTTTCATTTTTAGAGGACACCAAATAATTCCAGAGGAGAAGCAGTTCCTTTTAAATACCAGTAGGAAGGCTAGCAAAATAAAACTACTGCTCATTTACTAAACATCCAGTTCCCCAAAACTGGAAGATAAGCATTGTTGGTTTTTTTTCTTTTTTTGAAGTCATAAAGGCCAGGATTACATGCATCTCTGTCTGCACAGAAATAATACATAGTCATCTGTGCTTAATTACCTGCCTTCTCTTTATTCGTCCAGAAGTAGGGTCATAGCAAATGTAAACTCTGATACTAAAAAGTAAAGTTATGATGTATCCCTATTCACCTGCTTAAGTTATAGGTGATGGACACAGAGGGGGCATTATGTACTTACATTTTATTTGAGGATTATATGAATGTTAGAGGTAGAAAGACTTTGAGAAAAGCACCAAATTATTCTTAAATCACAATCGTATGAAATCTAGCTGGAAGAAAGGTAGCTTATCATTTTCTTAAAATAATGTTTTCTGGATCTTATTCACTGTTGCTTTACTTCAATTTCTATGAAAAGTATGATGTCAATAGCATTAAGAGGGTGTAATTTACCAGTGTGAAATAGGAGTATCTCAGAGGTGAACCCAACCTGCATTTTCAAATTAGCATTTTCTCTCAGTGATTTCAAAGGCCAGCTACAGAACATGCATACTCTTAGAAGGAACAGGATATAGCTATTGTTGCTGTTCAAAAGGTGCTCTAAATCATAAAATGTTATTTAGGGCTAATTTTACCCCAGTTCTAGTACTTGTCATACACGTAAAGCAGGAGGAGCAATAGTTTTGTTGAGAGACAAGGAATAAAAAAAATAAATTGTGGCATCATTTGTCATTTGTGGGAAAGAGGGCAATTTTGGTGGGCAGCTTAAGGCCAGTAGTTTGTACCATTACTTCCAATGTTTATTTAACATCATCTGTTGGCCTCTTTTTAAACCTTGATATAGTTAGTTAACCTATCAGTGCTTTTAATTACAGTACACATATGCAATGTGAAGAATATAGGCTAAATGCAAGAAAGTGTGTTGTGAATATAGACAAACATAACGTGCCTTGTGATTACATGAAAGTCTCAAGTATGATGGCAGCTGATAAATACCTAAGTTTATCATATCGTACAAACAAGGGCTTATAGCAGGAATTTAAAAATGCTGTAATGAATAAATGCAGTTTATTTTCAGTGATACCTGAAACGAACTTAACATTCAACTGAGCATCCAGGTTTTTGGCAGTATTTCACCCAGCATTAGTAGAGCTATTAATTTTAACAAAAGTGTCATGCATTCAGAACAGTTTCTCTAACCCAGAACCTTTTCTGCCATCATCAAAATTCTTCACACAGAGATGGGAATGTTCCAAAAACATCAGCACATTACATAATAATCCTGTGTACAGCAACTGCAGACAGCACAAAGCCAAAGGCTTGTATGACTTGGTAAACAAAGTCACAATCTGGTGTCTTCTCCTCACGTTTTGGATGGGTAGGAACAATACCAACACTTCTCCCAAGCTAGTGAATTAAACAGTCCTGGGGGACATTCTGTGGCCTAGATGACAACTCAAATTGCCTGGCTGCACTCCCACTATCAAATTCTCACAGCCTCCAAACAAGGGTGGGCACATCCAAATGCTTTGTGGTCCCAGAAATCATCTGGGAGGTTATTGGTTGAGCAGGGCCAAAACCAGGCCAGCTCCCGGTCTCTCCTCCCTGAAGGTGCAGCTGATCAAGTTCCAGTGCCTGTATGCATAGATCGCTTATTTTAGTACTTCGTATGCAGCCCTTCAGCTTCTGCGTACCTTACAAGTTGCATGGATGAAATTCTTAAAACCTTCAGTTAAATTTGTTGTGTGACTCTGTCGCTTGACTGCGAGGTACCAGATGGTGATAAAGAGAAAATAGGCTTTGTTGCAGTTCCGTAATTGAAAGCCAGATGGTGTTACTAAGGCTGATAAAGGGAAAACAATAATATATCCCTGCCCTACTCTGCCTCAGATTTCCAGCTATTGCTATGGAGCTGAAAATCCATCTGTTCAGACATTACTCACACTATATCGTGCAGCTTTTTTGGACCCAAATTTCTGAAACTGCAACACGTGCAAGCACTTGCAAACTTGTAACTTTCAAAGTACATTAGAACAATAGTTAAGGTGTAAGTTTATATCCATTCCTGTCAGAAAATGAAAATATTTGAATCTCTGCAACTAACAACAATCCTGTATTTTATACGGGGAAGCAAATCCTCAACATTAACTGAATAAAATGGAACTCATCTAATAGGAGACTAGTCACCTAGGAGAAATATATTTTCACATTTAGTGTAATGAAGTCTGAACTTTTATTTATAAATATCTATAAATAGGTCTAGAAAAATGGCTATTCTGCTATTTCAGATTTGTCAGGTCTTTATTACAAAACTTAGCTGAGTTCACCGATTTGGTTTCTTTTCCATGAGAAAGTTTTCATCAGTCATCAGTGGTTGCATGACCAAAGTAAGACAGTGGTTGTAGACATTAAACAAAAGTTGAAGCTGGCAGTGAATCAGGGAGACAGAAGAAACAAAAACATGTTGTTCTCTTAGCAGAAAATATTTTGCTTAATATTTAGGATGATGTTAATTTCCATAAATAAATTTGTAACTCAAGGACATATAAATAATTAACTAACTACTTTCATGAACTGATTAGTGTTGTTCTTATTCACAAAAAGGGTATCAACATTGCATATATTTATCTACAAACCTAGCTATTAAAAAATTATTACAGATGCCCTAAAAACTGCACCCTGTTATTTTCATTTTTCATTTTATTTGGTCCCGTAAAAAGGGAAGAATTGCTGTCTGACTTGTTGCAATGCTGTACATTCCAGGACCTGTAATGAAATGCACCCTCACTTGAATGTTTTAGGTGGACACTGTGTGTGAGGTAAGAGCTCGCTGCTGGACCATGTTGGGTCTTCTTTGCAGGGGTTGTGTGCTAGGTAGTGTCTTAGTGTGTGGTTTCAACCTTGGCACCACCACCAGAGGAGCTGCTTGGATTATATCAGCTGGGCATTCAAGTGCGTTAAGCGGAGACGCAAAGCAAATTCATACCTCCTTCAGCAATTTGATCTGTTTATGTAGGTGTGCCCACCCTGCAAAGAATTTATTACAGACACATAAAGTAGAACATTTCAAAAATGAACTGCTTGATGTTGATAAAGAAAAGGAATGCTGTTGCATTACATCTACTTTCAGTTGAACTAGAGTTTGTACAATATTTAAATGTTCAGATATTTGGGTTCCTGGCCCAGATTTTAAAGAGAATGTTGTGTAATTCATGAACGAGGTGAGTAGAATTGCCCTTAGCTGAAGAAGGATATCTTGCTCAAAATTTAGGAATGTATCAAAATATCCTTTACTTGGATACACAAGGTGGTGGTTGGCACAGACAACTGAAGAGGAGTCACGCATACAGACCAAAACTGAATTCAGTGGAAGGGCTTAGTGTTCCCTTCCAGTCCCTTGCTAAGGGATACCAGAGGTCTTCTGATTCAACTGGGAACCGCAGAAAAGAGAGAGTTCAGGTGTGTGTGAATCCCCCTTCTCTCCTCATCAGCTTACCTCCCAGGAACTTTTGAAGTGAATAGGCCAGGCTCAAAACTCAAGGTTGCCTCAACTGTCAGCAGATCTGCACCTACAAAGACTGACCTTCATCAGCTAATTCCTTTGGTGTCTTCCAGATGCAGCTTATCTGGTTGGAATACACATGCGGTGACAAATTCATGAAGCTGCTTAAATATCTGTCTCTTCCTACTGAAAGTTTGAGTACGGCAAAACCTCTTGTTCTTTTTTCTTTTTTCTTTTTTCTTTTTTTTCTGAAAAGGCTAAGTAGAAGCTAGATCATATTCTTCCTGAAGCTCCTCAAAGGCAGGGGAGAAAAAGTATTCCATGTTTTGAGCGGTGGTTACCATTGAAATCGCACACCTAAGCAATGGTTCTGTCTTGCATAGAATTTCTGAAGTTATAGGTAAGAGCTGTTTTGTGACTTTGTATCAGAGAAATCACTTATGAATATGTGAGGATAAACTATATTTGGTGTATTCAGCTGTTCTTTAATATCTCTATATATGTGCAAATGCACAAAGAAACTTGAAAGGACACTTTAAATGGCCATATTTTAAGGGCATAATGTATACGGTGAGACATAGCAACATATCATTTCATACAAGGGTTTTTTACAATAAGTGTCAAAGCAATTTCAGTTGAACCTTGCAGCTACGTACACCATTTTCTAAACCAACATTACTTTAAAAATTCTTTAACAAATAACTATCTTTCACATATGTTGACAAGCTCATTCATCACTCTGGATTTATTGAGAAAATGGCAGAGTAATCAGGAATCAGGAAAAAGAAAAGACATGCAGCTACATTCAGGTAACGACGTTGTTCACGGAGGTGGTGTAGCCACGTGAAATTCATGAAGGCGTATAAGTCAATCAAATAGTTTCGTTATACGTGTTCGTTTGTTCTTTTCTGTCTGCCTTACTGCACGTAGTATTTGTAAAAGTCTTACATTTTCAGGACAAAGTTACTGACTTGCAGTCCATCAATGTTTTCACTAAGTATACAGTATATATCTTGAAGGACCTTAGGGCAGCCAGGGCTGGGTATTATTTGGGCATCCCTTCCTGCCAAAGTCTCTCTGCACTCTTTTGGGGGTGTGCAGACAAGCTTTTATCATATAATCTAGCACCTTCATTTTGTGTCTGTATGGTACCTTTCCTCTTGACAGCAAAGCACGGGTGCAAGGCAGAACAGAAGAGTACCACACGCGGTGAGCGCATTTTGAGGGGTCCAGAGGGAGCAGTGAGGGAGGCAAACCCATACTCTGGGTTATAAGGGCCAGCATCGCATGAGGTTTTGGGGGAATCCAGCCTGCCAGAAGCAAGCCCTAGCACTGTTCTGTGATCTGTGATTGTCTGGGTAGTTAGTGAGCAGAAAAACACATTCATCTGCTCCCAGCCCTTCAAACTTCACAGCTTTCCTTGCCCAAATAATAACATTCTTTTAAAAAGTCCTAGTTTCATGACTGTAAGATATTCAAGTGCTAACTACCCTTAATAAAGTGTCTCTAGTCAAATGCTGACGGGAAGTTGATCCTCATCGCAACCAAGAAACATTTTTCACAGGCCACATACAGGAGAAAAAAAGTCTTCCCAAACCTGTCACCAAGTTTTAGATAGATCTTGTATTCTGCCTTAAAACAGTGCTCTCAGCATAAACCCCACAGAGCAGGGCTCAGAGGGAAAGAAAAATTGAAACTAGTATGCGTCAAGTATTTTTTAAAAAGATTATCTAAAATTTATTTTCTAGACTTTAATATTCCATAATGTGAGGAATGTCCCATAATGTATGGGCTCTTTCACAGCTTGCAGTAAGTGGCATACATCCCAGCAAGAAGTTAAGCTTTCCTTTTCCTCAAAGAAGTGAAATTCCAGTTTCTGACCTCCCAGATATCAGACTTGAAACCAACAGCTATTTGTTAGAATACCAGCCTTCTCACAGGGGTTAATCTAGCTCCCTTGGACTTACAGTATTAAAAGACACGTCTATTCTAAGAGTGTGGTATTCAGACCAGTAGCTGTTGGATACTACTGAGGGTTATGAAAATTGAGAGTCATTTGGGGGGAAATGGCCAAGAAGACAAGAGGTAAGGCTGCATATGTGTATGATTAATTGGGGAAACACGCAAAAACAAAGGCATCCTAAAATTTTCTTCTCTACCTTTCCGTATACATTTATTGTAATTACATCTTAACTGTTAAGAGCTAAGGCATCTCTTCTTCCATACGTTTCAGATGTGAACCTGAAAAAGATTTATGACGGCTTTAATTTATTGCACGGCTGCTTAAGCAGAACAGGGGCATTTGCAGTAAGTTTTGTTATTTGTCCATGAAGAAAATATTTCAGTCATTTAAAATACTGTAAAAAGGGGATTTAAAGCCGGAAAACACAGTGCAGGTAGCTGAAAATTCACCGAGACGTGTTATTCTTATGCACCGGAACAAATCCTGATCTAGTTTTTGTTTTAAGCTGAAGCAGAACCAACACAGGCAGCCTCACACCTTTTTTCTTCATCCATTATACCTATGGCACAGCATGTGCTCTCTGTTCTTACCATCCGTTTAACAAGGTATTTCTTTGCAGGCCAGATTTTGAGCAGCAGCTTACCTTTCCAGGCTTCCTCTACTCCAGATCTTTTAAAAAAGACTGTACCCAGGTAGCCCTAGTCTGCCAAGACCAGGCCCAGGAGAAGCCCAACAGGCACACTGCCCAGCTCCTTCAGCTCTCACCCAGACACCCTGGGACCACCGTTGCCTCTAGTGTGTACCCATCGCTGGTCAGTCTCATCTCCAGCAGCGGTGGCTCCAGCCCTGGCTATGGTGGAAGAATAGGAAAAAAAAAATAAACCCAAAGACAAAATGAGGCCAATCTGATCCTTCACCCAGCAAAAGAGTCATTGCTGGTAGATTTACAGGCTAAAGTGTCATTTTGGGATCCAGGAATATTTTCCACCTGATGCCCCAACAAGGATTTTATGTTTTGTGAGTGACCATAATCCAGGAATTCTGTTGGGAATTGTACAGGAAAACCGGGTTTTGCAGACCAAATTTGAGTTCCTGTCTTTACAGCAAGAAGTCTGGAATCAAGAGAGGCATGCACGTATGTAATATTTGAGGCATGCCCGTTCAGAAAGCTCAGTCATCCACCTGTGTACCTCAGTTTCTCTATTTTCTCCAGAGGATAATTCTCAGCCTAGGTACGAACACAGATGAAGGCACCTGAGATGGTGTCAATCTCTTTTGTCAGGGAGCAGACCTCTTCTCCTCTAAACTGAGATTTCTTATAGTGAGTTTAACCACATGATCTTAACACAGTTATTCTGTTGAAGCCTGAGATCCTCCAGTTTCCCACTCCTTTTTAGTGATTGGAGCAATGTGGTCTGGAAAGCGAAGAGAAGCCACTCTTTCTTCCTCAGCCTGTTTTTACTCTGAGCACCCATCAGGTGATTGTGCGCTGTTTTTTCTCCATTTTCCAAAGGGAGTTCAAGACTGCCCATGTAACAGCTCTAAGGCTTTCAAGGGTCTTTTAAAATCGATGCTGAGTACATTACAGACACTTTTGGAAACAGCACCAGAATATTCTCAGACCCAGCCTGTATGCTGATTTTCACCTGCTCTGTCTTGTTTTGCTTAGTCAGTTCATCGCAGCAGCGTTAGACTCTGCCTTGCACAGAACTGCTGTGTGGTCACAGGTTTTTCTTCTCTCCTTCATTCCCTGAACTCAGTAGTTGCAACAGGCACTTTGGAGAGGGGCTCAGCCTCACAAGGTTGTCATGACATGAACAAGCGTGGGAGCATACCCAGAAAGAGGAACACACCATGCTTTTCCTGTAGCGGCTTTCTGAACATATGAAGCTTGCCTTTTAGAGGAGCAAAGGGCCCATCACTGGACATAGTTTCTGACTCTCCAGTTGATTTTGAGGGTGAATGGCTGTAGCTGAGGCATCACTTCAAGCGGCACTCAGTTGGGCAGGGTGACCTTTTCTATTGTCTGGATTCAATCTTCAGAATAACCAGGAGCAACACACCACGCAGGGGAGGAATGAGCTTTGGGGGACCAAGGATTGTTTGGCCTTGACACAGAAACTTGACAGATATGTGTCATTCCTCAGAAACTGCATGAGGAGAAAAGAAAAAAACAGATAATTTAGGCATTTGCTCTTACAAAGTGAAGACTTCCATTACTCCAAGCATTAGCAAGAGAGCCTAAAAAAAAAAATCAAAGAGCAGTACATGAAATAAAAATGTGCAAAGAGAAATTTTCCATCTGTCATCTCTGACCGAAGTCAAACAATTCTTTGTGTTGAATACAACATATTTTTCAGGTACAGCAGGTCAATGTCAAAAGCAAAACCATGTCTGTTTCATATTCAAGGACAACCCCTTAACCAAGGAAAGCTTTGTTTTGTATTTAAAATCTTTGGAACAGAATGTCTAGACATACAGCTGCTATGTTTGGGTATTTAAATGACTTTGCATTTTTAGCAGTGTGTTTTTATTATTCTACTTTGCTGTTCAGAGAGATAACCTATGAATTTCTTATCCACAGAAATAACAAACCTATGGAGTATCCTAACAAAGTATTACCAGATCGTTTTACATACAAATGATTTATTTTAAAGTATTTCCTAACCTATTGCATCAAATTTAAAAAAAAAAAAAAAAGAAAGAAAAAAGAGGTAGGAGTTCAGATGCTGGTCTCTTCAACTGTCGTGATCCAGTTGTGACTTCATGACTGCGCAACAAGGACAGGAACTAGAACAATGTCTCATAGAGAGTAAAATCGGCATCTGCTCAGTTGTATGCATTAAATGGCAGGCCACATAGGAGGGTGAAGCTGACAAAACAAACCTTAGAAATGTACAGAACAAACCTTAGAAATCTACAGCTTGCTTATAGCTCTTGAAAAATTTTGGTAGTCAAGGGTAAAGGGCAGATACTGGTGTTAATACAGAAGATCAGAAAAACACCTTGATAATTGTGGTTACAGAGACAAAAATTTAAGATAAACAAAGAATATTTCATCTGCACTTGTGACTATTACAATGTGTGTGTCTGAATAAGACCAGATCAGTATCTAATCCATTAGCTGATAGAGGTTTACTCTGTTTTCAGTGACTTTTAAAATGTACTTTTAGTGGCAATTCTAATTCAGCAATATATGTCCTCTAAATGCACTCTGTAGCATTTTCCTCCCACACCATATGTGAGCTACATTTTTATAACAAGAACAAAGAGGAAAATAATGGAGCTTTGCTGCTGTTTAGTGAATGGAAATTATCAGGGTTGCTGGATAGCACTGCATTAGTGGTGGGAAATCAGGTTTTCCCACAGGGGCTGAAATATTCTGACTGACAACTCTGGCTTAAGGATCACTCAGGAAGGAAGCACGCTGCATGTTAGAAGACAATCCTACTTATTACTGTGTCACAGATGCTTTTCTGAAGGTATATAATTCCCATTGGGCTGTATGAGTGTTTCACAAACACTAGGTTAGATTTAGCCTCCTTCTCTCTTACTAAAAAAGAAGAGGCAGAGGAAAGGCAAAGCAGCAGAACTGCAGCCTTTTGCCGTAACTATCCAAAACCAAATGGTCGGTAAACAGGGAAGATTAATGGGGCTATGACAGTGGAAAGTGGCTTCCTTTTCTTTTAAATAAGTGACCACTTGCAAACAACTGGGCACAAAAAGTAAAATAATACAGAATTGGGGTGCCACAGTTTTTTTACCATACAATTCCTTTAAGACACATATAAAACTGTACCCCTATTTCATGGCAGAAACTCAGATTTTCTTAAGATGGTATTGTTTTGAATGATGGCATAACTCTTTGGGAACTGAAGACAGAAAAAATGATATTTTACAGCTTCCATTCAGATTCATACACAGCCATTAATTTGTTCTCACAAAACTAGAATCATTAGAAGAAACTGATTGGAGGCTTATGGTTTTCAGGCTAAATGTTCATTGAACTTTGTCAGGATTTTTGCCTGAGGAAAGCTGTAAAACCTGGCCTTTATAAAATGCGGACCGATTTTAAGTTTAAATGTGAGACATTTTCTACCATCCTATGGTCACGGAAAAAATGGGAATTCAATTTATCTGAGGTCAGAGCAGGAGCAGTTTATTCCTATAGCTATTGGAGAGTTACAGGGTTTACATACCTTTAGGATGTACAGCCCGTTCTTCACCCAACCCTGTTCACTGTAGAGCATTGCAATAAAAAGAGGTAGCATGTGGGTTATTTCATACAGAGAGGTTCCGGACAGTCAGATAAGGAAGCTCTAGGCAGTAGCTCTTTTTTACATATAATTCACTGCTTTGTTAATTAATTTGTGCTGACTCGGTTTAGGTCGTGCTGACATGTATTTCTTAACTACTGAGGCCTGCCAAGGATTTAAAGGATTTAAAGCCACTGTGAAATCCATGCTAAATTTGAGAGTAAATATTTCTGTTCTTGAAGGCTGACTTTCATGAAATTTTTTACTGAAGACTCATTCTACTGTGCTGCTGCACAGAAGATGGTCCCTGAGGCACCAGTTTCGTATGAAAGGTTTTCTCGGCTATGGTGAGAGAAGAAAATTGAGATTCACACTTAAACTGGTGCAAACAGTGTGCTTCGCATCAATTCAAGGCAGATGTGGAGGGATTTTTTCCTGGACATCTCTGCAGTAGCGTAAAGCACTTGGAAAGAGCTACTTACATCTTAAAAAAAACCCCAGATCGTTAATTCTACAGAAAACGGGTGCAGGCAAGGGATAAGCATGTGCCTAGACAACAACCACCTGCCAACCCACAGATAACCATGCAATTTGGCAAACAGGACTGTAAGACATGAATAGAAACCATTTTGTCAATTCCTTGCCTGAGTGACAGATCCTAAATGAGGGAAGAACTGAAAAACTACTATGTAAATCTAAATCTTGCCATAAAAAATCATCTCGAATCCCTAGTCTTTATCCTTCATGTAATACTCAAATGTTGAAATATTCAACCACAAACTTGTATGGTGAATAGGTCACATGGTGAATAGAATGAGGGACATTTCAGGAAAAGGCATAATTAATCTTCACTTTTTTTGATCAAAGGAACAATCAAAATACCCAGTTAGCTTTGCTTAGCTGGTTAGGTGCAGAGCAAATTAATATTCAGTAAATATCCACACTTCTTTTGTCATGAAAGATTCCTTCCTCACAGCAGATTCTGACACAGGTCATCAGCCGCTCTCCCCCTCTATTCCTCAAAATGCTATTTTAATGGTTGGCTTTTCTCTCCCCCTTAAATAGCTTTTAGCCAGCCGTTATGACTTTAATAGCAACTGATACATGAAAAACAAAGTAACTGTAGTGTGAAGGTTAGATCAAATGACAAACCGTTGGCATCTCACTGCTGAATTCCTTCTTTTATCACAAACTGCAGTTTTCCTGTTACTGCACTTCCCATACATTATTTTCAGTGGAAAAGGAGGCTACTCATGTGTAACTGGTGGTGCATGCTCTTTGCAGCAGTCCTGGAATTGTGTGCATTCAGAGTGTAGTATGAGCACGGGAAACATCCAGAAGACTACCATATATATATATATATAAAAAATAAGTTTATTATATAGGTTTGGAATAAAAATTTCCTTTATTTATTTTTTGATGATTCCTTAGAGGATTAAGAAGCTGTGAGGAAAGGGGTGAACGTGTGTTTTCACAGGTAAGATACCTGGTCATCTTCACCAGTGGGAAATTGTTCTTTTTCCATTGCTTCTCCATATTTTTGCAAGATTCCCACTCTTAGATCTAAGTTTTAAATTCTTGGAGGAGGCTTGAGAATCTTATTTTGTTTGCTTCAACCTTTGCTGTATTCTTAACTATCTAGGTTAAAATTTCCTGGATTGATTACAGCTTTTGTCGTCTCAGTCTCTCACTTGTTTAGCTAATGAACTGTTCAGAGGAGAAAAAATGCACTTTCAGGTACCTGGCATGGGAGGACTGTTCTATGCAGCCTCTCATTCCCAGTCATGGCAGCATCCAAATCTGCTTTATTTCTAACTTAAAAGTTACTGATAGCACTGTCAGCTGAGAAAGACTGACTAGATTTCCAAAGCTCAACAAAGTCAATTAGGAATCCAACATCCTGAAAAGCATCAGGCAGTTTGGCAGCTTTTCTGTCTGCATGAATAGCAGCCTGTAGTCCCAAAAAACCAAGGCAGAGCTGAATTACTTTAATCTTTTCTCAGGAGCCCAGAAAAGACAAAATTAATTGCAATAATCGCATGTGATTTCAGTCTGAGGCACAGTGGAACATACAGGTTTCGGTTATACTCGTCTTGTGGCAACAGTAGTGTATCTCTATGTGATGATACAAAGTGCCCATACAATCAGTGCTTTTCACAAATGCCCTTCCTTCAGTCTCCTCAAAAATATAAAAGGGAATTCCTCACTCCCCAACACACACAAAAAGAAATTAAAGGCTACCAGCACAGTTTTGTTTGTTGGCATTTAAGTGCAGAATGCCTGCTTTTAAGAGATGGAGCTCACTTAAAACGCAGTATAAAGACAGCTGTTCTACATACACACTTTGCCTATGAAATCTAATACACCTGACAAAGAGTATAAATTAGATGTCAAGGTCACAGGCTGCAGCACCTGTTTAATCTGACAAATTTATGTCTTTAGCATGCAGTAGTTTTGCTGCCAACAGTAGTCTGTATTTCAGTTGGCAGATTTCCACACATGAGGAATGATGTGCTTATGCTGCAACTGACTTATAAACACATCATGTTAACAGAGTAATTATAGACTTACACAAACACCACAATTTGCAAAATAATTACTTTACTTTTCAATGCTAGATGGTTTTATTGTGTTCCAGAAAATAATTCCAAGTTTCAACATATCTTGCTTTCTATTCTGCGTCTTTGAAATGAAAACTTTGCAGAGAAATGCGTAAGGTTCATTCATCATTGAAGGACTGTATAAAACTCTTACTGACTCTCTCTGCAGGGGTAAATTGCATCCTAAATGCACATAAAAGAGTATTGTGAGTAAATAGTAGACATGTATGACTAATCATCCATAGGACTCAGAGTTTTTACTAAATATGGGCTGAAAAAATAACATTCAAATAAAAATAAAAACTACAAGCCATTCAAGAACATAAAGAACATCTTCTTTCTATAGAACTGAGTCTTTATAAAACTGTGAAAAATTGCTTTAAAAGAACCAAAATCAAACATAAATCTAGTAAATTTGTGTAAAAAATCTTGTGTTTCCATACCTAAAACACAATATGACCAATATTCAGAATATGATGACTCACTGCTCAGACAACATGTATGGTTTGTGATCAACAATTAGTAGCTGAGGATGAATGAGCCGCCCACCCCCACCACTACCCAAACCAACAGATCCCACAATCAAACAAACCCCATCTGGCCAAATGTATCCAAGCTACTTACTATGTCTACATGAAGAATCTGTTTCATTTTGGGTATCGTAGTCAGTAAGGCTTATCTAGACTTGACTTGGCTTAAAATCCTCAAATATCTTGTGTAAATACCATTTGTGGAATAACACAGTAGTGTAAAGATAACAGATGGAGATTGTCAAATAATTAATAAAACATCTTAGTTAATATTTGTCTCAGGAGTTAAATTGTTTTCCAGGAATACAGTTTGGGTACATACCTGTTCAAGAGGCTAATAACCCAAAGTATCTTCCTCCAGTTACCTGTGATAATACAGTATTCACAAAAGTATCATGAGTCTGCAAATACTGATGCCATAGTATTATTGAGTCCATGAAAAGTCCTCGGTACAATATTTGCACCTTTTTATGTATAGACATTTCAGGATTTCTAACAGAAAATACTGCAGAACTTGTGTACAATGTTACTGAATTATTACAAAGTTCTGGGCAGTGCAATTCGTGCCTGACACAACTGGAAAGCACCTGCAACGGCAACTGAGCATGGTGTGGAGGTGATATCATCGCCGCTGTAGGGATGAGTTTGGCACTTCTCAAATTCCCTGTTCCTTCTGCAGGGCCAGTGGAATAAGAATGAAGCTTCCTGCCTGCTTTCTCTGTTATTCGCCACACATAATACTTTTTCTAAGGACAGTAAACATGACCGTGTTGCCCTTGTTCTTGGACTGTCACAGAGTGGGGTTTGCATCCTCATCATTCTGCAGGCTCAAGCTATCTGCCTTTCTGGAGCATGACACCAGAAGGAGCTCTGATGGTCACTGAGGACAGGTGACAGCATCAGTGGTGAGCCCTGTCTCAAGCCCTGTGTTTCTGCTCATGCTGGAACACGTCCTTCTTTCAAAGAATATTACTGTTTGTGAGTCATCATAGCTTCAGGAGGTGGCACCGCTGGAAGAAATTTCCAGCAGCATGACCAGCTTCTCACCACTATCCCTCCAGGTCCCATCTCTGATCTTATGCCTGTGATGCCATTCCCCTCTCTCTTTTCCTTCAGGTCAGCATTTAGGCTGTAGGTCCTTTTCAGTCATCAGACAGACTTTCCCCTAAGTCACACGTCTCCCGGCAAATGCCTAATTTTCAGGAGTCAATTCAATTGGAAAGCCAGTGCTGTCCTCCCTAGGAGGACCTACAGACTCGCTGCTTTGCATCCTTGTATCAGGATCCACTGAACTGCCCTTTTGAGTCATGATTTGGAGTAGGTGACACAGGAGGGTGAACAGCCATCTCATTTCGCTGCGCTGTGAGTGGGCCCTGATCCATGTTGGTGATACGTAGAAAGATGTGGTCTTTTTTTCTTTGTAGCAGGTAAGGATCTCTCTTGTTGATGATTGTAATTTGGAGAAATTCTTGTAAGCATCACATAAAGATGTGTTCAAGCAGAAAGTGCAGCCTTCCAGGCTGAAATTAATAGTAGAGTGCATGATACATTCCCTCAAGAAATTACAGCTGCAAATATACCACCGAATGTTTAACGGGCAGAACACTTGTATGTCTTTTTGTGCAACAGCAAGCCTTCAGATAGTTTATAACTTCTGTTGAACTTAAACCTCATTTTTCTTTGACCTAAATTGAGCTTATGTATTGTTTTTTCTTTAATACCTAAAATGTTTTTACTCTTTAAATATTTATGTCTATACATATAAAATACAAATAAAGGGTTTGTGTATTCAAATGTGCAGCACAAATCTCATGCTTCCCCGTTGATGCAACTAAACTGCAGTGGAGCAAAGCTGATTTACATTAAATTAAATCATATAAAATTCAACGTTCAGTTTCAAAACTAAAAATCTTGAGGCTTCACCTCTTCAGACAACCAATGAACTTGTATTAGCTTTATATTGGCTGTAATAAAACTTCAAACAGGTGGATCCAGATACTGGGGTGTGGCTGAAATACAAATTTCTTTCCTCAGTCTGGGACAGGTTAATGACAGGGTCACCAGGGTCAGCTCTGTCATGATGTTCTTCCATATATTAACGGGGTAGCCAGTTGTTGCTCAGAACTTGTCTTTGGGCTGGTTAATGTTGATGAACATCTTCTGATGTTCACAAGGTGCATGAGAGAGGGAAGTATGGGTTACAGGGTCTTTCAAATACCATGAGTGTTGCAAATTGCTGAAAGCCAGTAATTTTTTTTACCTCTACTCTGTAACGGCAGGGAAAAAGTTATTGTTGCTTTTGGCCTCAGGTATGTACAGTCCGTGACATTAAGCATGCCTTTCCATGTATATGTTCCTCGTTGGGCTGAGGAGCAGTAGGTTCACTTAAGTCATCCACAGAAAACTCTAAAGCTGTGTGGTACTTGGTCAGACACCAAGAATAAAAAACAGGCTCTCCTGATTTCTAAACTAGGTGTTGACCCTAACTCACTGTACAGTCCTGTTCATAGCCCTTATATATAAAGTTTAAGAATTTCAATTAACTCTTGGCACTTCAGATTTTACATTGAATTACCTGTGGCCTGACTTATGGAGATGCTGAGCATTCATAAGCTAAGGCAAAGTTAAGAAAAAAATAAAAAAAGCTTTAGGAATAAATCTTTAAAAACAGGCTCTTGGTCTCTGTGGGTCATGCTGCTTAGCATCTGGAGCACCAGAGATCTGTAGCCACTTCTGAAAGGTCTTATGTGTGAGATGGTAACAACAGTGTATTGTTTTTATACCAGCAAGGGAAATAAACAAAAAGAAACAAACAATACAGGCGTTCTATACAAGCACAGATTTATCAAAACTACTGCTCTGGCTTACCTGTTTAAATAAACTTCTGATGAAATAAGCATGCCTCCTGCCAGTTTGCCTGCCAAAGCTGACTTTGAGAAAAAGGACCCCAGTCATTTTGGAAGGAAATCAGTGTTTACCTGCCCAAAATCAGTGAGTAAGTCCATTTCTGGTGTATAGTAGTTAATGCAAAGGAAGAAGTAAAACTAAAGAATGAGCTGTTTTGGTGATTAATTGTCCATTTGTGAAGTGGAACAAAACCTGGAGTAGTTTCCCCAGATCTGCTCATTCCTGTAGCGTCTCTGCTTGGGTTGGCAGAAACCTTTGTTCTTCTCCTTAAAGTCTGCTATGTAGCCAAGCTTGGCTGTATACTGTCTCTTATGACTATTTTCCTGCTTGTAGCTGTATGAAAAATTAAAGAACCTATTCATCTGTGTACATCCTACCAAGTATTTTCACATGGCTAGTCCAGTTAATTGATCCAACAAGAATGTACTGTCATGCTTGAAGCAGTCCAGGCTTTAACGGATGCCTTGTGCCTCAGACTTTCCTCTGTTGGCTTTGGATTAATTTGTGTATTTGTCATAGGGCGTATTAAGAGATCCTTTTTTTTTTTTTTTTTTTTTCTCTGCAGAATTATGCTAATACACAAACCTGCTTGGAAATATTTAGCTCTCTGGAATTTGAAGAGCTCCCAGATCTACTGGAACAAATACAAACAAACAAACAAACAACAAGAATAAGAGGCATTCTGTGAATGTTTTCTGTAAGTATATTTTATCTTTTTTGAGCTGGGAGTACTCAGGTTATTCCCAGAGGGTGAGAATCGCTGAAGAGCTCAGCAGCAACAATGGCAGACAGACTTACGAAGCAGTTCATTTCCCATTTTAGATATCAAAATAATGACACCATCATTCATAAAATTGTAAAGCATGCTAGAGTCTAGGTCTTTTGAAACCACAACTACATTTGTTTTATCTAAATGATAAATTGAAGTTGAACTTTTTTTTTAAGGAAAAAAAAAATGAAGTAGTAAAAATAAAATAACTAAGCACCCGAAAAAAAACAGTCTTCAATCTCTGGAAAATCTTGTCTTCAGTGGCAACCATGAGCTCTAACAGCAGAGGATGAGCAAAATCCTCATTCTTAGGTTATTCTGGTTTCCTACAAATTCAAACACACCTTTCATCTTAAATCATTTCTATGTCGTATCCATTATTAGTGCTTGATTCTCCGGTCTGCTGCATTCACCCTTTGGAGATGGGTCTCTCTCAGAAATGTCAAAAAAGCTAAACAAAATGTAGACAACTGAACCCAGAGTTTGAGGCAAGTAATCTTCTGGATAAAAATAGCTGGGTTGTATCCTGCTTGTGGAAGCAATAATGACAGAAGAGGAAAAAAAGGACTGTCACAGGTAGCTGTGATTTTATTCTTTTTTGAAACCAGACACTGTATCATTTTCAAGAGAGTGTACAGTAGCTAAAATACAGATACACAATTCTGTCTAAATACTTAAACAGCTCTATTTCTGTGCCATAGTAGCCGTGGCACATCTTTGCTTTTGTTGCTGCAAAACTGGGTAATATTATTTTACAATGAAAACATCACAGGAAATTCAAAAGCTGAAACTAGTTCAAACTGAGTCATGGGGCTTCATATGCAGAAAAGCATATATTAGCAGCATTAGCAGAACCCATTCTGGACCCATTTTCTCAAGTCTTCAGTGATCTGCCAGATTACTGTGGACCTGGAGACTGGAAAGTTCTCTCTTATTTTGTCATATACACTAGTACTCAACATCTGGCTGAAAATGCGTACCCTGTTCTTAGCCTGGTAAAAGATTGTCTTTAATTTTCTTTTGGTAACAATGTCATGGAATAGCTCCAAAACCCTAATCCACCGTCCTAAATCCAGGACCTCTCCATCTGAACAGAAATTAAACTGGGGGGAAAAAAAAAAAAGTTACTTCCAGCTGCAACTGTCTATTTTCTACAGCTTTCCCTTCACTGTGAGTACACATGTCCGAACTATTTCACCATCAACATGACGAGAAGAATCAGCATGGCAGAATCTTGCTATTGTTAGCTTAAGACAAATATTTCCTTGGAGGAGAAACAGCAACATTACCTAATTGCTCGAATGGTCCCATTATTTCAGGGGTATCAGAACAAATTTGTCCTTGAGACACATAACCTTCAGGGCCCTGAGAGCACTCACAAGCCTTAATGGATCTCACTAGCTTCCCATGGGACCTCCCACCAACCTTGCCCGTGGCCCAGGAGCCCCCTTTCAGCACCCCTTGGGACTGCATGTTGGGGCTGCTATGGCTGGCAAGGGGATTTCCCTGGGTCCCAGATCTCCATCCCTGAGGGAGCAGACATCTCCCACTGCTTCTGGACAATAACCTGCCCGGTTTATGCCATTTGAGTGACTCATTTCAGAATTAATGTGGAATTTCACTCACGGCTTGCTTTAGCATCAAGCTATTTTAATAGAGCACCAACACGTCGAATTATCAGATATTAATTTGATGCACCACAATCTGGAACTTCTGAATATATTATGCATGTATGTATAAGCACTCACCTGGATATGTGTGTGATTGCTTGTGCATGCAAATAAACTTAACTGGGAATAGAAAGCATGCAGTATTTCAGTTCACTCATAATATCAACCTGAAGGTGAATAGCATATGATGGCTTACACAATATAGCTGAAACTTATCCAGTGGTTTGATACCAACAATTGCAGGAGTTTCCACTCCTTCACCCCTGTTCACTGCTTATTAGTGATAC
>NW_009647211.1:3085556-3122727 GCF_000708025.1 Charadrius vociferus
AAGAGTGTATAAACCAAATAAATACTAAGAGTTGTATTACATTTCTAAAATTCTAACACTGAAACAAATATTTTCCATTGAAAATGGCACACATGATGACTACACCTTTTCATAAAACGTAAATGGATTCCGTCTTGATTTATAGCCATTTCTACTTCAGAATGGTAAGAATATATGTAGGTAGAGCTTTAGATTAAGACAGCAATTGCATTGGTAAAATAATGAAAATGATGTTGATGATGATATTCATAATAACTATTCATAATTTATATTAGAATTTTTACATAACTAATAGTGCAATATAGTTATATGATGATATTTATTATATTCCCTTCTTTTGATAAGGTCAACTTAGTAACAATTTCTTGACTAAAATTTCAGAAGTGGTACTGCCCTGAGGAAAGAAAAGGTTAAAGGTGTTTGTACTATGTAAGAAAAAGAGGTGTATGTCAGAAGTAGCTTTAAAAGTAGAAAGTTACAAGAAAAGGAGGTACAGCTTATTTGTATGTTGACTAGCTGCTAAGGATGGGAATATTCCACATAGCTGTTTGGAAAGGAAATTCTCTAGGCAGCATATTTAGCAGGAGATAAAACCAGCGTGTTACGTATGTTACATTCTGGAGAATGACTGTAAACTCTTGTTATATGAACAAGCACAGAAGAAGCAAAGCAATGTAAATTTACATGCTTCTATTATTCAGAGAATGGCTGGTGTTAAAGATTGAATTTTGCTGGATTTTGCAAAGAAAGGGAAAAACCGTTCAAAAAAATCCTCCAAGAATACTTGAAGAACAGCGTCTTCTTGCTCTTAAGATTAAGGACAAGACTTTCCACTGGGGAACACTGCTGTAGCTGTACTGGAGTCAATGATAGTACATTAATTTATAATAGCCAGTTATTCATGACACTTTGCCAACAAATGAAAATGCAGATACTCCACTCATATGAGGCTGTTGCTGTGTTGTTCCTTACAGACCTACATTCTCATTCTACAGAGCCGCTGAGAACATGTTTGAACAAGAGGTCAGACAAATTTATGGAAGGGTATGAAAATCTTGTTATTACTTATGCAGTGCCACATGTATTCTCAGAGACTTTCAGTCAGTGAAGAATAAATTATGAAAATAGAAAACAACATCCCTTGGCTCGAAGACCTTCCTGCTTCTGAGCGCTAGACGAGTACACACTGGACATGCAGCTGATGAGATTTGGAAGTGTTCTTATGAATAGATTATGAAAAGATTATGAAAAAAAGAATATTTTCACATGATTTCAAATTATCCAAAACCTAGAGGTGAACTCACTTGCTTTTTCTGTACTGAATTTTCCAAAGCAGACTGAAAAGCTTTGAAAGTCCAAAAGTCATGTTTGACACAACCTTCACAGAGACAACACACATGTTGACTACTAGGTCAGAGAGCAAAGTGTTATTCACAATTCTTCCCCTGCCCCTTAGCTGTCCCATGCAGGTCTATGCTTGCAGGCTTGATTCAAGATGACCAACTTCCCTAAGTGGCAGCAAACTTTGTTCAGTCGTGTCTGGTCATCAGGAAGGTTTTTTCATCCTTTTCAAAAGCCTGGCTGGCTTGTCCCCAGGGTTTCTCAGTCTTTCTCAAAAAAAGGCTCTTCTCCACCCTGGTTTTGGCTCCGTGTGCTGCGCTCCACAAAACTTCTCTGCTGGGGCAGACCCATGGCAAAGAGCACACTCTGGCCAGAGGGTGTACTTGGCCTCCTCCTCCTAAGACAGTTTGAGCCAAACAAATAACCTGGTAGATCAAGCATTTGTTGTCTGCCTGTCACAAGGGTATGTGCTGAAACTCTCCCTTCTTTACTTTTGTAGTATTTGTTACCATGGTGTCAGGGCAAATTTTGCTACTTACCTGTTTAGAATATGACTAGAGTAAAAAGCAAGGTAAGCCATATAAAGAGAAAATATACTGGTTTGAGGCAGGGATTGTTTTACTCATATTCCAGTTCCAGGTCTAGTAATGTTAAATCTTGTTTTTCGTAGTCAGTGTCTGTGTGTGCTGCGTGCAGTTTCCTCTCCTGATGGTTTGCTTTGGTGAGGTATACACCAAGACAAGTCATACACTAGTACATAAATTGTCGTTTATGTCAGTACATACAAAGACGTCATAAGCAAGAAGATTCTGTAACTTCAAGGTTACAGAACTTGTAACTTGGCCTTGAACTAAGTTTTCACTGGTGTGTGACCCAAAACATCTAAAGGGCTGTATCTTAAAAATTATGAACCAGGTACCTCCCTTTATGACTAATTATTATAAAAAACAGAGTAGTAAAAAACTGTTTGCTTTGCAAAATATGGTAGGAATTCTTCACTATGAATTGCATGCTATCCTAGCAGAAGTTGGACTCATGGTTTCTGAGAAAGATAGGTGAACTTCTACAAAAAGTCTGAAGTTCTAGGCAAAAGTTAAACCTATTTTTTCCTTTTTCAGGCAGATTAAATGTCTGATCTGTACTACAGTGGTTGAATGATTGAAGCCTTACAGGATTTTGAATAAGGTCTTTGGTTTACTAACAGCATAATCCTTAAAAAACACGGTGTCCATCATGATTTACCATTTAGATTCTTGATCTCAATATGATTTACATATTATTTTTCTGGATTGTCAAATCTATACATGTGACAGTATATATTCTCCTGAAGAGAGATTGTTCGTGTGTCAGTTACTTCCACATCAGTATCATAACACCAAAAACCACTGTTCTATATGATATTGGAGTTTTAGGGCAGCATCATACATAACACTGATAAAATCCCAGCATTTTAGGATCAGATAATTTCAGTTTCTAGTTATATTTTACTAATAAAAGTAAAGGGCTAATAAGAAGCATCTAAACCCAAGACTTTTTTTAGCACCTTCTAGACTTCCCTGTTCTCATCAAAGGCAATACCTGAATTGCTGGGAAGAGTTCAGTTTTGTTTTGTTGTTTTTTTTTTTTCTGATAGGGGGCAGAGGTGGAAAACTATGAATGGTGGAATCTTTCCTCCTAGTTTATTGGTCCAAGATCTTATTTCTAAAAGAGTTTGATAATACAGATACAGAAGGGAAAGAAGGATACAAATGATTTAGAAGCTAGAACCAAAAGCTAAAATCTAGGAAAAAAACTAATATGGATATTTTTAACTGTACACATTATTAGCCACTGAACTCTTTATCTAACACTATAAGCCAGGCACAAGTTAGGGACTCTTTATCTGGGCCTGAATGTGAGCTTCTGTGTCTCAGCAGACTTTAGCCTTTAAAATTCTAGCAATCTTTTTTAAAAAATTTGAAATTAAAAGGTATGAGGACTTCAGAAAATCAATTGATATCTTAGGCTCTGAAGACTGAAAACAGTGTCGCACTTTCTGCTAATTTTCTGTTTATTTTTTTGGCTTTGTTAGCTTTAATTTTCTGGAAGGGGAATAATTATTTTCTTCAAGTAAGGACATTCTAAAAGAAAAATATGATCTGGTATTTTCTATCTGATAATGGTGTTAATTCTTATTTGCCATTACTTGTGTGACTTTTCTGTAGACATTACCTGAATGATATTTCTTAATTACATGTGGCAGAGTTGCTAAATGCAATGAGGCACAAAAGATATAGAGGAGCCATTCAGCACAAACTTTGGAAGAATTTGGTGAACAAGTAGTGTAAGTGCATATTATCTCTTACTGCAATCTGTAGCAATGAGCTATTCACAAATATTTGGCAGGTTTGCAAGTTGGCCCATGTTAGAAGACATTAGGAGCTCAGCATTGCTTTTCAATCACTGAGAAACAGGTTGTTGTATAAGGAGAGCTCCTGAAAGAGGTGGCACTAGAGAGAGTCTGGTACAAAAGCAGATTTCATCATATCTCTACTGAATTGAATAGTAAAACCAGAGTGACAGTTCCTTGTAGCAAGACTGCACTTTCTAGAGAAATTGAAAACAAAGAAAGGCTACAGTTAAACTTCTTTACATCACTTCACCACTGTCATGCCAAAAGGAAAGCTAATGGGGAAAAAACTGTGGGATTTCCCGGTATTTTCTTACTGCATTTTAGCAATTCTTTTCTGTGGCAGACACTCAAAAGATGCCTATGCTATGTTACACAGCACATGCTGAGGCTTCAGAGCAAGCTCCTAATGAGCCAATAAGTGTCTGTGGCAGAGAACAGTACTGTAGGTCTCAGAATCAGTACAACCATGTTATCCCAGGCAGAGTTAAAGCCATCAGTTTTTTAACAGAGCTGATTAACTTGCAGGGAATACTGGCTCAGTGCTCTTCTGCTCTTGGTTCATGTAGAAACACCTAGAGCATCTTTGCAAAACAGCGTATAGAGACTTGAATTTTAGAGCTGATAGAAAATGGGGCCAAGGCGAAAGTGGGAATAGGTGCTGAGCTATCCACGTTCTCAATAAAAAGATAGAGGAGCATTTATACTGCTGCTTTTAAAATGCTGACCTTTGGGTAGAGAGAAAAAATGGATAATTTTAACAATACACCAGCATTTGTAAAGAAAAAAAAGCAGAATGTAAACTGTATAGAGTCCCAGATTCAACAGCCACAATGTGACACAACAGCTCCGTCCGTTACATGGTGTTATGCACCAGTGGGACTGATTACACATGAATTTACAGTGTTGTACATTGAGCTTCAGGAGCTCCTCCTGGTTGCACTCCACAAAGATGTTGACTCCAGCTTCATGTTGCACCATGTGTTATTCTTAGCCACATTCTTCCTGCAAATTGAGGTTGTCTTTAGTACTTTAGTGTGGTGCAA
This sequence comes from Charadrius vociferus, assembly GCF_000708025.1. Classification (NCBI taxonomy): domain Eukaryota; kingdom Metazoa; phylum Chordata; class Aves; order Charadriiformes; family Charadriidae; genus Charadrius; species Charadrius vociferus. The sequence goes on from NW_009647211.1 coordinate 3,090,333, forward strand.
GACTGTAAATTCAGAGTGCAAACTACCGCACACTGAGTTCATCATGTTGGCAAGCCCTTAGATTTCTGGAAAAATAATTGGCTATCACACCAGGTATATTGAAACTTCTTTAAGTAGGGTTTGAAAACTTATAAACAAAATTCAAAATAATACTTGGAAGAGAAGAGGGCAGAAGTTTTTGACTTTTTTGACATGTGACAGCAATTTCAAGCATTTTAGAAGGGCACTTTTTTGTTAATATTTTATCTGTCATTGTCAGAAGTTGCAGGCATACAAGTATATTGCTGTCTTGTAAATCCATTTGGCCACTACAAAAAAATCCCCTACTTGAATGGCACTTGTTATTTAGTTCCTGTTTTTCTCTGTCATTGAACTCAGTAACAATTGTGTATGCCCTGTCTTTTTGGAGTGAAGGTCTGTACGCCGGGACTTATGTTAGCCTCTCTCAATAAGAGCAAATAGAACAAGAATCTGCAACAAGGCCATTCTGCTCACTGTAAAACTTTTGGTATGATATTTATGTTAAAAATCCCATTCTATTTCATACAATGCTAATAAGATTGCATAGTGGATGCCCAGTCCTTGGAAAAATAAGGTGGGATCGTGTCAAGTGCTATACTTCAGTACTTTACCAGTACTTCTGCTTTGTTAAGTAGTTGAGAGAACAAGAGGTTTGTTTCTTCCTGGCTGCATGTAGATTAATGAAGAATAAGTATTAGTTCAGGATATCATCTGTTTTTCAACACGATATCTACAGGAAGTTCTGGAAACAGTAGAACTGGACAGGTCTGCATTGGCAAATGAACCCACCAGATGCTTGCAGTCCTCTACCCATACGGAGATATGCTGACACTGATACCAGAGCCTTTTGCTGTGGGAACAGTGGTTTGGCTGTAAGCTTGCGTATTTCTTAAATACAGCATGAAGCATTGCTTTTCAGCTTTTTCGTCATAGCAATAAAGAAATCATAGAGCTAACAACATAGGGACTAGACAATATTTTCAATATTGCAGAAACTGCTTCTTCATTCACATTCAGAAAACATATATGTAAAGTTTTGACATGTGTGTCATTTGTAGACATTGAGTGTTTGAGAAAAATACCTACATCACAGCAATACTGTTAAGTGTTAGGAATTTAAAACAAATGTAAGGAAATGTGGGACTTGCTGCAATGATGATGAGAAGGTAAAACCAAACTGAGTTGCCAGTACAATACTCCAAAGTCACTAATTTAAACTTGCAAAAACTGGATACTATAAGATGTTATTATGTTTTGTTTGGAAAGACACAGCACTTCTAGATGTCAATGGCTGTTTTTTTTATTCTGGAAAAAAATTCTCTGTTGTCCAAGTGTTCCAATTCTGAAATCTTTCTGATTAACTTGTGTTATTTTGTAATCAAGTGACACCTTTAATACAAGAAAGCTCACACTTTGAAATTTCAGAATTAAAACCTTTTTCCGCAAAGAAATTTCTTTTGTTAAGTTTAAAAAAAGAATATTGATGTTTAGTGATACTGGCTTTGAATGGCACTAGATCTAATTTCAACCATTTTCTTTGATTTTTCCATATTTGATCAAAACAAAACGTCTTCTGGTTTAATTTTTTTGTTTTAACTGAAATGATTCTACTCAGTCAGGGGTTAATGAGCTAATTTAAATTGCTTTACACTCATTTTTATGCATACTTGTCTTCACAGAGTACGTTTGTCTTCTTGCTCATTTGCCAAGAGACCTTTAATTTGTAACCATGAGTTTGAATTAGCGTACTACGTTATTGTTTGCTTTCACTTCAAAACAATCAGGCAGCAATATACTTTGAACACTCACACATACACACAAACACACACAGTTACAGCATGAAGGGGAACACTGGGCACAACCAGGTCTTGGGTATGTGGATGAGCACCTGACCAAGAAGTTTGCAGGTCCTCTGCCTGCCTCATAGGAGCTCAGCTGAGTATAGGATTTCTTAAAGGATGAGAACAAGGAAATTCCATGAAGTAAACTATGTGGTAAATATCACTGAAATTGTAATCAAGGAAGAACACTTGACAAATCAACTTCTAACAAGCTTTTAACAGAAATCTCTGTTCTTTATGCCTGACAGGCAGACTGAATAAAGCAATATCAGTGTGCACCGGCTGAAAGGAGACTGCACAAGATGAGGAGAGGTTGTGGGGCCAAATCTGCCATCTGAAAATGTTTTGAAAAATAACACAGTATCTGCAATGTCATCCATTCAAAAAAAAAAAACAAAACACCAAAAACCCACAAGCCACCAACCCAAAAACCCCAAATCACAAGCTTTGGCTTATGAAAAAGTTCTTTTGAGGAGCACTGGAAAACTAATATCTAGCAGGAAAAAGGGATCTATCACGGCAAAAGCATAGAAATCACTCAAACACTTCTTTTACTTCTGTTCTGTGACTTTGAGAAAAGGTTCATAGGAATTTGTCTGGAACAATTATTTATATTGACTCTAAGAGCTCTAGGGCTGAGCAGCTTTTATCTTACAACGGCATAGCATAGGACAGAACTCTGTACATTTTGCACTTTTGCTTTGCTACTTTTTTTTTTTTTTTCAGTGAGGCACCAGGTTAATGAAATGTATAAAAAATCTTTGACATTGTAAAAAATTATTTTCAAAGAAGGATTAAGTTAAAAATACAGTTTGAAGATGGAAAGGACAACAGTAACTTTCATTTTTAAATAATTATACATTTTTTTGTATGCTCTTTCAGGATTGCTTTTCCTTCTATGAGAGAATAAAAGCTATGAGAAATAAGAATTAATAATAATCAAAGCAATAGAAGCCATATTGAGTATTATGTCAGAATTGCAGGATAAAGAAGCATATTATAAAACAAGTTATCTACAAAAGGGACAAATCTTGAAGCTGTTAAAGTTTTCCATGTGGCCTTCATTTTGAATCTGTTGCATGCAGCATTACACACGGGAGGCCCTAGATGGTTGAGAAGCAAGGCAGCACAGCAATACTTTGCATTTAGTCCTGCTTATTTCCCTGACACAAGCAAATTCAAACTATTTCTGTGCAAGATTTTAAGAGCAGAGGCTTGGGAGACATATTGGACTCCATTGTGGCTGCACATCATCAATATTGTTACCTTAGTTACAGTCACAAAAATCCTTGCTGTGGATGGTGATATTTGAACCAGAAGTAATCCTCCTGATTTTGCAGTGTCGGTAGCTAAAGAAATCATAATTTTACCACTCGTCTAAAAATTTTCTGTGCCAGCCAGTCGTATTTCAAAGCATGGTGGATGTGAACCAGCATGTCAGTTTTCGGTAAATCATATTTTAAAGACTACATTTCAACAATCTGAAAAGATCATTTACCTATCCATTGAACAAACCCAAATACAAGTAGAAGCTGGCCAAAATGTAGAAATCAGAGTTTCACTGTTTCTTGTGGGTCTACATGAATGTTTCAGGATGTGAATGAACAATGGCATCTTCACTCCAGTACAGTGCTGAGGTGTAGTCTGAGCCTGAGGACATCAAGGGAAAGTGTGAAGTCATGGCTCCATCGCCATCTGCAAAAATGACCCCTATGGAGGCAGAGAGCATCATTCAACCTTTCCAGAGGAAGACATGTTCATATACATGTAAAGAAGAGGAATTCTAGCTGGTTCAGCCTGAATTTCAGTTACAATAGACGAGTGTTATGTGACACTTAGGTTTTCAGTCCATCGAAATCAAAATCATCCCTGCTCTTGCTTATCTTTTTCAGAAATGCAATTACTTGCTATATAATACGAGGGGTATTTTATTTCTTTATGTCTTTTATTTCTACTTATGCCAGTGTGACATGCTATAGCAGTGTTTTCAAAAGGGCAGTACTTCAAATCTTAAACCTCTCACTGCGAAAATCTAAGCTTTCACCCCGTGCACGTAACACTTTAAGGAAAAAAAAAAGCTAATTAATGGTTGAGGCTAAAAAAATTAAATTGCAGTTCTTGTGGATGGAGTTTTGAATAGTATTTAAAGAATTTTTGCATCATTCTAGTTTCAGCTTGATATAAGGAGCCTAAGCTGTCGAGGACATTTTCTGACCCTCTGCAGAACCTTAATCAGATATTATCCAGTTTCCATTTCATTAAAGAGCACACTCACAGGTGTTCTAGCTAAATGCCTCATGTAATGAATTCAGTCTAGCATCCCTGTGAAGAGGGGAGGATTATTTTATACATGGGTACTGTGACACCAAAGAATTAATCATGATAGTCAAGGCAACATATGAGGTCTGCATTAGTTTAAAAAAAAATTCTCCGCTCTTCTGTGTCATACAGTGGGACTTGAATTTGCAAGTTCATTACTTCCTCCTGTGCTCTGGCTGTACAAATGTACCTGTGAATGAAAGACTGATTTGTAGAATACAGAAAGCAATATATCATAAGTCACTGTGCTGGTTTGGCCAGGGTAGAGTTAATTTTCTTCATAGCGGCTAGTATGTCACTATAATTTGGATTTGAGCTGGAAACAGTGTTGATAATGCAGGGATGTTTTCATTATTGCTGAGCAGAGCTTACAGTCAAAGCCTTTTCTGCTCCTCATACCGCCCTGCCAGCAAGCAGGCTGGGGGTGCACAAGAAGTTGGGAGGGGACAGAGCTGGGACAGCTGACCCCAACTGACCAAAGGGATATTCCATACCATATGACATCATGCTCAGCAATGTAAAACTGGGGGAAGAAGAAGGAAGATGTTTGCAGTTATGCTCTTTTGTCGTCCCAAGTAACTGTTAGGCATGATGGAGCCCTGCTTTCCTAGAGATGGCTGAACACCTGGCTGCTGATGGGAAGAAGTGAATTAATTCCTTGTTTTGCTTTGCTTGCCTGCGCAGCTTTTGCTTTACTTATTAAACTTTCTTTATCTCAGCTTCTAAGTTTTCTCACTTTTCTTCTTCCATTTCTCTCCCCCATCCCACTGTGGGAGGGAGTGAGCGAGCAGCTCTGTGATGCTTCATTGCCAGCTGGTGTTAAATCACGACAGTGAAGCGTAATAGTTTCAAATTTAGGAAACCACTTGTCTCTGAGCTGCATACGGATGCACTGACTTTCAGTGTTGTTTCATAAATTTTCTTACATTCAGACTTGGGAACTCTGGTACTGTCCAGTTTTCCAGCTGAGTGCTCCATTTGAGTACTCTGCAGACAAATAGCCACAAACTGATAACAACATAAGTTTTCACAAGACATCAATATCCTAATAAAACCAGACAGACAAATTCAAGTCAATGTAGAAGATTTTCTGAAACATAGGTAACATGTATGCGTGTGCACAAGGCCAGTCTTGACTTCAATACATTTTTGGGCCCAGAGTCTACATCCAAGAAGAACCAAAACTGAAGATGAGAAATCAGAAATTTTAGCACTTTGACTTGACTGAAAATCTGTACAAAGGGCAACTCAACTCTAGGGTTTTATGTGAAAATGTAAGTAACTCACTCTGTATGGAAGCAGTTTTTCAAAATTAGTGTTTCATGTTACTTCACTCAGTCTTTCTTCACATGTTTAGGTGAACTTCTAGCAGTCCTTACCTAAGATTATTTGCCTTCTTCCCTATCTAAAATAATTAAAGACTGAATTGCTGTGAAATATTTTTAATTTGGAAGCATCTATAGATGCAGATATATCAGCATTCTGTAGATGTTGAGTTTTTACTGCCAGGTGTAGGATAAGAAGTGGCCCAGCTGAATAACAGTGTGGTAAAAATTAATTCAGACTGAGTGTTTCATAACAGCCTCAGGAGAGTAGTCTGAGCCAGACGTTTTGCCACTCTCACATGCTTATATCCCATTAAAACTGTGTTAAAGGATCTGATCACCATAAAATTTTCAACTTCTTAGAAATAATAGACTTAACCAAAGCAAGGATAGAAACCTTACATAAAATTACAGAAAAGTGCTAGGAAAAAAATGTGGTAATCATTAACTCCACAACCCTGATGACATCAAGGCTGTGGATCTAAATCATTCTTGCTGGTTCAGTATGCACCCTTTTTAATGCATGAGACATATTAGTCTTCTTTTTTTGAAGTATGGCTTTGCAAAGACCAAAGTCTATGTGTAAGGATGCTAAAATCCCCCCTCTTGCTATAGCAGTTTTGTCATTTTGGATCTCTGCCAAGCACAGATAATTAATTCCTACTTCTGCCTCCTGACAAGAATTTCTTAATACAATCACAATTCTTAAAACAAACTATGGTTCATATTAAGATTCCAGTTTTAATGCTTCAATACATCTTTTAATATAAAACATGTATTAAGAAGTATAAGCATAGAACATCTCTGCAAGATGTTCACTCAAATACGCTTTTGAATACAATAAATGGCACTTTTGCTTTATCATTAATGATTAATTAATTCATGATTAATGGTTAAGTGTAATACAAGAAATGCTCTAAAGAAAAAACATCCTCTAATGGAAGAATATTTGTGCACCACTTTCTAAGATGATCATGTGATATTGAATATACTTTGTTATGTTGAAAGTCTTTTTTTTTCCCTTCTCTTTCACTTTAAAGCATAGAAGAGACTCATGACTCTCAAGGCTATGACAACTAGCCCAGAATCTCGCAATAGAAGTTTTTGAGCAAGCCTGCAGCTTCAGCTGAGTGTTCATATGAGGAGTCACATAATGTGGTCTTACTAGCTACAGCTTTTTGTATGAAGAGGCAGACTGATATTTTATAGAAGCCCCTGAAAAAAATAATACAGCACAACATACACTGCTGCAAATTAATTATACTATCGTAATCCATCAGCAATATCCCTAGAGAAGTAGGCATATGAAAGTGCTATCTTTCTTTTGCAGATGAGAAAGTGGAGATGTTCATTTCTGCTTTCCTCTTCAAGCTGCAAATTATGGCAGTGCGTATATGAGAGTCCCTGGGCTACTTGTACTTTTGATCCACTCTGATTGCCTGACAGTATATTTTGAAATCAATACCAGTTAGCTCATGTGGCTTGACTTGCCTTCATTACCTGCTCTTCTTTGCTTGCAGGAACAAATGGTGTAAATGGTGCACCAGAAAAACGCAAAATGATCTTTAAGTACAATATTATTTATCTAGAAAGAAAGAACCTGACAGGTGTCCAAAAAAATGAAATAGTCTATGTAAATATCTAAAATTATCCAATGTTATCTTTTCCTATATGAGAACTCTAGTAGATACAGCTTTCCTTCCACTACATATGTCATCCTGAAAATGTTTAGTCACTTTGCTTTTCCATTAACAGTTTTCCTTCAATTCAAACACTCAGTGAAATGATAATTATATTCACGCATGATCTTATCAGCTGTATCAGACTGCTATTCTTACGTAATGCATGACAGCTATACAACTGTTGGCAAGGATACCCATATAAGATTTGGTTTTGCCAGTTTTCTCATCTAGGGGTTCAGCTGTCTGACAAAGTGCGCTGTCTGTGTTTGAGGTGCTAATATAAAGCAATAAGTTATATATTTAGTAAGAATATATATCCACACTGGATATATAGCCTTTAAGATTTCAGTAATAGTTTAGATTTAAGCAAGAATTTAAACTTCCAGCAAATACAATGGACAATATACATATACTTTCTGTGCTTTGTTAATTTGACGTCATATGAGGAAAAATTAAAGCTTGAAAAAACACTTTTTACTTATTTTTTTTTTAAAGAAAACTACATGCAACAAAACATGACCTGCTTATCACATACAAGGAACCTGGAAACAAAGAAATAGACTTGCAAATAAGCAATTTTATATACAGTAGCTAATTAAAAAAAAATAATAGTGCTATTGACATTGAGGAGGAGATTAGCATATAAGCATTTCAGACAGAATTTCTTTATGCAAAGTGTAATTAAATTAGAACTTCCAAAGATTAAGCTTTTATAGTTTTCACAAGGCAAAATCCCTAAACACGCACAACACTGAATACGTGCTACTCTTATCACCACCAGGTATTTTGTAGCTATAGCAAGATTTTAAGCAGATGCTTTCCGGTCTAAAGTTAATGTAGAACAGCATTAGAAGTGATAAATCTGAATGCTATGCAGCGATGAAGAAAGTTGCAGTTGTGGTAGAACTGCTCAGGGAATATGACTTGATATGGGACTTCAGGCAGAGGAATTACTTGTGCCCTGTTGCTCCTGCAGAGACTCATCCTAGTTACTAGAATTGGTAGAGATTTGTCAGTGATTACTGTGTGAGAGAAACACAGAGAACAACACCTACACCTGCCCAGCGCAATGCTGGGTGTCTTAAAAGTGGACATAGTTGTCAGCCATATAGCAAACTATTGTATGGAAAATATTTTCAGTTTGTACAAGAGTGGCAAAGGAAGACATCACCAAGCAATACTGTAGTTCAAATATAACCACTTATCAATGGCATTGCACCTGAGACAACTCCTTAATGGACGAGACATCTGTCATGATGCCATTGTATGCACACAGGCTTGAAAGCTAATATAGTACATTTTTAAGACATTTTTCTAAGAGATTTTTTTTTTTTTAGCTTTTATATTACCCAATCTGTACCTAGTTATGCATACTTTTTGGTATTTCATAGTTTTCATCTTGCAGGAATGTTTGCAGTTTGCAGTTAATAAATGCATGTTTGTAGAGGAGCGATACTATCCACCCAATTATGGATTAGCACAGCAGTGTTAAAAAGTTCTATATTCATCCTTCCATTTTAAATTTGTGATAGCTACTCAGATTCAAGACTTGTCATTATTAAAATGCATACATGTCAGACATTTAAACCTATATATGTACCTTTGAATTTTACAAAGCTGCTTCCTACATTATGAAGAGCAAGAGCTTTGTTTAAAAGGACAAATTCAAAGAACTAATGGATTATGTAACTCTGCTTCACTCTCTGTTTCAGAAAATAGTTTCCTTTCATAAGGATCAAGTGTCTACCTTCAGCTAGTTAAGAAAGGAATAATCTGTAAAATTAGATACTTTTGCTTTCATGCCACAGCTGGTTTACTGTGAGAAACCTCTTGTTTGAAGCAGCTGAATGATGCTCTGATATTTATATTTTTTTTAATTTTTTTCTTGCAAATTTAAGTTATTTATTCGTTCAGAACGTCAGCAAGCCACTCTCTTGACTCTGCTGCAAACCTTAACAGTCCAATTCCTTTTTAATTATTATGCTTATTACTATGGATAAAAGTAGTTCCTGTACAGACAGAAACAATTCTGTAGTTCACAGTCATGAAACTTGTCCAAGTGAAGAGAAACCCCTCAACAACAGCACTTCTTCAGCCCTTTCACATATAAAAGATTGTATTAAAATCTGAGGGAAGTGCACATGAAATAGGCAATGAAGAAGAAAGTATAAAAATATGGAGTAAGTTAAGAATGTGAAACAGACAGAATTATAGATTGAACCCACTGCTGCCATCAGGAATGGTCCTTCACAGGACAACTGACAAAATAATTTTTACTCTTATGGTAGTTTCATTAAAGTTCCAAGGACTTATATAGGGCAGACTTTAGCCTGTTTAGAGGCCTCGTTGACTGAGTCCCTTGGGAGGCAGCCCTGAATCATAGAATCATAGAATGGTTTAGGTTGGAAGGGACGTTGAAGATCACCGAGTTCCAATCCCCCTGCCATGGGCAGGGACACCTCCCACTAGCCCAGGTTTCTCAAAGCCCCATCCAACCTGGCCTTAAACACCTCCAGGAATGGAGTTTCCACACCTTCTCTGGACAACCTGTTCTAGTGTCTCACCACCCTCAGACTGAAAAATTTCTTCCTAATTTCTAATCTAAATCTACTCTCTTCCAGTTTGAAGCCATTCCCCCTCGTCCTGTCACTACATGCCCTCGTAAAAAGTCCTTCCCCAGCTCTCCTGTAGGCCCCCTTTAGATACTGGAAAGCTGAAATAAGCTCTTCCCAGAGCCTTCTCTTCTCCAGGCTGAACAACCCCAACTGTCTCACCCTTTCCTCATAGGGGAGGTGCTCCAGCCCTCTGATCATCTTTGTGGCCCTCCTCTGCACCCGCTCCAATGGGTCCATGTCTTTCCTAAGCTGGGGGCCCTAGAGCTGGACGCAATGCTGCAGGTGGGGTCTCACCAGAGCAGAGGACCAGAATCACCTCCCTTGACCTGCTGGCCATGTTTATTTTGATGCAGCCCAGGATACCATTGGCTTTCTGGCTGAGATCATGCATTGACAGGTCATGTTGAGCTTCTTATCAGCCAGCACCCCCAAGTCCTTCTCCTCAGGGCTGCTTTCCAACCATTCTCTGCCCAGTCTGTGTTTGTGCTTGGGATTGCCCTGACCCAGATGTAGGACTTTGCACTTGGCCTTGTTGAACTTCATGAGGTTGGCTTGGGCCCACTTACTCTGATAAACTGACTGCAGACAGTGGCTTGTGCTTAGGGGAATCCTCTGCACTCTTTTGTTCTGCTGTTCCTCAGTCTCTTGCTCATCAAAGAAAGTTTAGATGTTTTATGTGCAAGGATTCAGTTTTCTGTGGTGCATCGGGTCCTAAACTCCAGGTATCAGACAGAAATAGACTCACTGATTGTCACTGGTTTGAGATTAGGCCCTTAATTGGAAATAGAACCATGCGTATAGATTTGCAATCAGAAACCTACTGAAATAAAACTGTTTTCATCAGTTACATCTCCTCCCTGTCAAATAAGTAACTCTGAGAGTGACAAGAGCTATGGTTTGTGTTCTTCACAATTTTGTGAGCACCGTATGTCAACCTATTTCAGAAGAGCAGTGGTTTTTTATTCCATTCACAGATTTAAACCTAATGTCTGAATACTAAGAAAAAAAACCTGTTCCACGCTACATTTTTTCGTGATTTTATTTAGAAGACAGATTAACTGATTAATAGAAATGTAAATTGCATTCCCCTTCTTAAATTAACTGAATAAATAGATATTGTTTTAGAAGTGCAAGTTTTGATTAATTGTACTTTATCCTGTAGAACGATGAAAGTCCTTGAGTGCAATGTGCAGAAGCCTTTAGAGAATGACGCACCATTTTAATATTCTGGCAAATATTTGGAATTATTTTTAACAAAAGACAAACTATTTAATGAGCATATGGTAGATGCAATTTATAAATTTTTGCACAAATGTAGATCTTTAAGATTATTGTACCTTTTGCTAGCCAAGTATCTTATTCATTAAAATTGATTATGTTGTGGCTCTATTCAAATGGACATTAGAAGCTGTACTTACATACTTTTCTATACAACATTTTAAAAATGGAAGGCAAGCTCCTTGAAAAAAGATTATTTATAAGTGAGTATAGTTAAAGAATCCTGCATCAACCTTATCAGTTTAAGGAAATTGAATTATTTTCCCATGAGTTTTCAAAGCCTTCATTTCTGGCTATCTGCTTGAGGACTAGTTACAGCTTTTGGTAAAATTGTACACTGACTTCCATAGTCTTCTGTCTGATGTTCTAGTTGAGACAAAGATACCTGCCTGTATTAGTGCATCTGGCATGGGATCAATAGCCTCTTCCTTCTGTGACGTAAATTGTGATTTTGAACTTGTTCTGTTCCACACGTATGTCTTTTCCTGACTGTTTGAAAGACTCTGCTTTTTTTTTTTTTGTTTGTTTGTTAAATCAATTAGCCTAATTAGTCACTTGACCAAATAGATTTAAAACTCATGTTGTCTTGGAACATCACAAAGCATGGAAAGACCTGATATCTTGTCTGCAATCTAATGGAAGTGCTTGTCATTGATGTGTTGGGCAGCTGCATTGTATCCACAAACTAATGAAAGTAGAGCAGTTGTGGTGACATGATAAAACTTAAACAAATCATTCAGAGAAACTAGCATTTAGGGTCCCAGTCCAACAAAAGTAAGTTCAGCACTTACTCGAGAGAGAGCACTCTTTTATTTATTTATGAGAACAAACAATTCTTTTGTGTATAAAGCACACATTTTCTGAAATGTTTTGCTTGTCTGGAGCAATCAACATTACTTCCTCGGAAGAAGAAGTTCTGCAGTCCTTTTAGCTGGTTAAACTCTTGTACCCTTCAGTTTAAAAATAAAGTTTTTAGGAGTAGAACATGTAAAAGCTGTGCAAGAAGGTGCAGTGTCAAATCATGAGTTTACTGAGGTAATGCGACAGACATAGTCACAAAAACATTTCCGAATTCTGCATAAGACAACTGCTGTTTAATCAATTTAAAATGCATCCTTGCTATTACAAATGCAAGATTGTTTCTGGCCAATATAAAATAGCAATACTGGGTTTGTTCCTTTTTGTGTATTGGCAGATGCTCAATTATTTGCTCCACAGTTGCACAAAGACAGGATTACATGTTGCCTTTATTCAGAGGGAAAACAAAAGATGAAACTCTTTATACATTGTCCAATTTTCATGGATCAAAACATTAGTTTCAATGTAGCTCAGACTGCATTAAGTAATCCAAGCAGCAATCTAAAGAGCTGAACATTGAAAAGGTAACTCTCTCTGAATATATTTTTCAAATTTTCAAGTAAAAATTCCTTAAACAGAGTATGATGGCAGTAGCTTCAAGTGATTCATGTCAATTTCAGACAGAATTGTGTAACATAATACTTCACTCAACTTGTGTTATTAGTAAGTTTATCCTTTTCTAGTACTTACTCACACAAGTCATCTGTCTGTGTGTTTCTAGATTTTTCTTCATGTTCCACGCAAACATTAGCATATTCTTATGTAACAGAATGACAAAGAATAAACTCGGCAGTGGAGGGGTTTCCTTCAAACAGCAGACTAGGAAGTAAAATAGATCATCAGAAGAAAACTGTTATGCCCATAATAAGAGCCGAATATCCTTATAACTACCTAAGCTAAAATGCTTGCACAATGCCATAAGCAGCATTCCAGTCTCTTGCAACCACAGCAGCTCTGAAAGCCGTGCAAAGCCTGGGATAAGGTGATGCTTTCTCTTGCTCCACTCTGAAACCAGGCACCTAATAACACCCATGTAGGCCAAACCTAAGATACTGGTTCTTTGAAAGACAAGCAAGGTCAAGAGTGTCTGCCCAGGGTCTTTGGCAGATAACCCTTAATTGTCCGTGCCAATTGTATTTGGTCTTTAACATCACAGTTTCCCACAGGATAAGACACATTACTACTGTGTCCTGACACTTCAACCTCCAAAGCAAAACTTTGGTATTTGATTGAGCAGTAGTATTTGTTTGGGACAGAAAGTCTCAGAAAGCCAGCCAGAGGAGATCTGTTGTTCTTCTCTTCAGCTGTAAGGTACATTTTTGAATGTCTCCAAGAAACGAAGTGGCAGGTTCGCAGGTGATTTCTTGCATGCACCTACTCTGGTGCAGCAATGCCTCTGTGACATGTTCCGCTCCCCCAAAGTGTCAGGGCTGGGCTGAGGAGGCTGTAGTTACCCTGGGACACAAACAGGCAACTCTCTCAATGGAAGGAAACATCTTTTACAGCAGAACCACACTACAAAAAGCCAAGAGCAAGGGCACTACCAGCCCAAGTATTGACATTCATCTTCATGGGTGACAGTGACAGTGTCTTGTAGAGCGTGTGATGAGGACCAAGCCTGTCCTCTTTTCTAATTTCTCCTTGATTCACCTTTGCAGAAGACTCCTCAAAGTTTATAATGCAAATGCACTGGACATTAAAATGTCTTCCTGAACAGCTTCCCTTTCCTGAGAAGTTGTCTTTGCACTGAAAATACACAAGCCAAACAAGACAGCAAGGATGTCAAATACAAGCAACATGACACTGCACCAGTAAAAAAGCGGTGAAACAGGTGAAGAATATAAGGGCCACCTGCAATCATAGGACAAAACCTGACCATGTTTTTTTGCTATTTTTTCTTCCAGGAATCAGCCAAGTCATGCTGTAACTATTCAGACACTGCTGAGTCCTTGCAACAACGCACTGCTTGGAGAGACATGTATGGACTGCATATGGCCGCAGACCACTCTGCATTGCAGGCTATGCAATGTGCACAAATGAAAATCTTTCTATTTAACTTTCCTCCCCCCTACATGCACCTGTGCATCGGCACATTCTGGCCGTAGGTTCTGTTGCTTGTTAGGAAAAACAGTGGCTGCACAGGTGACAGGCTGCTAGTGACGGAAAAGCAAAGTACACACAATCAGATGCCACCTGCAGCTGAGAGGGAAAATGAAGCACATTTGCATGGGACATAGGACATCTAAGCATTCTGAAGAGCCATGGCTGGCCAGGCAATTACATCACCGGCTCCTCCATTCATCACCTGCAAATTTATTGTTACTAGCCAGTAACAGTGTAGAAGGAAGCGTGGACTTACTGGGTCTGGTAGGAGAGAAGACCAGGACACAGGTGCGCATCCAAGCTGAAGACTAAATGGATGAGACAGTCCCAGAACGAATTATGGAATTCTCTGTAATCGTCCTCTGCAGAAGATCCCTCCGCAATACTGGAGACCTCCTATTTGGTGACTGCCCTTGTGCCACAGCAGTAGTACAGTTAACCCACCAGCCTCTGAGGTCTGGGAAGGGTGCCTAGGCTGAAGAGTACAAGGAAGAAGTGTTACTCACAGGATGCTGTGTGTGGCAGTGACTGTATGTTGGAACAGTCCCACTGTCCCATGTGAGGAGCCCAGAGCTAGTCATGTACAGGTACTGGAGGGTCCTGGAAGCACCAGCTGAAGCTAAGGTATTTCCCCATTCCCCAGTCTCTTGCTGAGACTTTCACATTGTCTCTAGGAGTAAAGGTGAAGGCAGTGTGGGTGGTCGTGAAACTGTGCTTCACAACCACCCCACAGCAGCATGACAACTTACTACCTCGCAAGCACCAGTGAAAATGAGCTGCACACAACCAAAGCATTTCTTAGCTCTGTAATACAAAAAAAACTTAGGTAGGTGAGGGGCACGCTTCCACACTGCTACTTTCCCCAAACCGCCCCACCATATCAAGTGACCCCAAGCGTATTCACCAGACTCATTGAGATGCTTTCAAACCTGGATGCAGACATCAGCTGCCACCTCTTTGTTTCACAAGGCTACAGCCAAGTGGTCCTAGAGTGACTCGAGGTGTAACTACACACACAGCTGACAAGCTGCCAGCAGACCAGGAAAGCTGGACATTAATGCAATTCCAGACTACGCAAGCAAGCTGTCCCCCAGAAAATTTACAAATATCTGGTGTTCTCTACAAAAAGGTAGTAAAAGCCTGTTATAGGACTAGAGCCAAAATATCTCTCTGGCTGCCCTCCTATCAGGCAGCTATTGAAATGTAAATAATACTTTTAAAAGTGAGAAAGAAAACATCTAGTGTATTAGGAGAGGAAAACAAAAGTGCTGCTTGCCCCAGTATGTCAAATCTAGTAAAAGCTCTTTGAAAGAAGATATAAAATAATGAAAAAAAAACCTGCAGACATTTTTCCTAAATACTGCTATATTTTGTTGCTTTGAAATTACAGTGTATAGAAAACAGATATACAGAGATCGTATGTATTATGGTAGGCTGACTTCGCTGAAAATGTTGAAACTTAGAGGAGGAAAAAAGGGGGAACAGAAAGTTTGGAAACAGTTACATTGGATTATCATGAGGGATTTATTTTTGTAGTACTATTCATAAAGACTTCTGGGATATTAACTTTCTGGCTATCACAGGAAGTGGAGTATGGCAGGGATTGCGAAACAGTCTACACTGCCTCTGTACTGTGTGGGCTTGACTTCTTTCTATTTCGTACTTATTCACAGTTTACGAGTGGAACTTGGACTCTTCGTCAGTCTTTACCATGCTGGTGAAATAAAGGTTTCTACTAGTCCTCAAATTGCATCTGTGTTTAAACTTATACACTTCATGCATTGATTTACTGATTTCCCACCCCCACCAGGATTTTTCCTCATGTTAATTACATCCAGGCTCTGCTACTGACCCTCAGCAACAATAACAATCAACAGAAGAGGTATTCCTTGTGTAAAGAACTACATGGTGAGTGATTATGGCAGGTTCTGACAATAACTATGTAGTTATCCATAGAACTGTATTTTGGCGAGTACACTGCAGAATGACTGGCTGTTCTGAAACAATGGGAAGCAGACCTCTATACTTTTAGTGACACATTCATTCTATCATTCCCTTCTTGAGAGGCATTAGTTCTGTAGCAAGATCTTCCAGTAAAAACTGGTTTCTAGTTTTATAAGTGTTTCTTCACAACTCATGACATAAACAAAATCAGCATAACCAGACTTCCAGAGTATGCACGCAGCCTGAAGGCTTGCGAAATTCAGCTATTTTGTCCGTTCAAATGATTTTTTAAGTCTGAAACATAATTTTAGTGATTTCTAATATTTATGCTAATTTCCTTTTCCCTTCCCCTTAATATCAAGATAACAGGTTTCTCCTTAAAATATCAACCAATTCCATTAGTCACACAGGGGCATAAAATCTCACTTTTGCATATGACTTCCCCACTCTGCTACCTTTGGGAAACAATGGTATATTTTGAAAACCAATATCTAGAGTAATTCTAAAACAGAAGAACTTAAGATAATTTTATACTAATTTGATAAAGACTTCCATTAAAACCACTTAATCTTAATTTCATGCATTTTCCCATCAGTTATCTCTGGTGACATATGAGTCCTGTGCTTCAAGAATCACAATTGTGGCTGCAGAACTAAGGTCCAGTCCACGGCAGACTCCACAGAAGGTTTCACATCTTCAATTTTCAATGGCAAATGTCTAACCCTTTTTTTGGGGAAACCATATGCAAGTGGTTTTTCACACATTTCGTGTTCTTCAGGACGGAGGCTCCAGTAATAAAAAATGAATTGTTTGCTTGCTTTCTTTCCTGTTAATAGCTCACCTTTTGTAATTCAATGTTTGTTTCCACTGAAAATGCAGTGTGCCGCTACTGACTTGCCTAGATTTAATCCTGATTAATAAGGATGTAAAAGTAGAATTAGGCTACATGCTAATGACCATATCAAATCCAAATCAATTAATAGTATTTATCTAATGCAAAATACCAAATGCCAATGCAACAATCCTTATCAGCCTTTCAGTTTGTGTTATGAATTGTTGTCATATCATGTATTACACTGTATTTAATCTTCTACCCCAAGCAGTTTTTCTTGTGAGAGTGTTAATAGATAATTCATCTCCTTGTAGCTTGGTTGCTCCTCCAACAGACCCAGTTTGGCCTCAATTTATCACTGAAACTGTGTCTAAAGCAGTTTATTTCTGGTACTGTCCTCAAGTTTCAAGGCTCATTGTATTTATTCCGTGCAATGTTAAGCCACATAATTCTGTGCTCAAGTGGACAGACAATCAACTCTGATGATAAAACTTTTTTGATACTAGGCTTCAAAGAAGATATTAAATACACATTTGCATGATACACGTCTTCCTGGTGAGATCTTCAGTATTTGAGGGTAACTGTGTGTACAGGAGACAAGCTTCAGTAATTTTGGGGTCTGAACCTCCTTGAACATAAAAAGATGATATTTTTGAGATTCTTTTTCACTAGGGTGACTTTTAAGTTGCTGATGGCTAAATTTGTTAGTACAAATTCCTTAATTTCTGAAGAAGGATTTCCTTGTACAGATGGTAGATGGTATAGAAGTATAGCTTATTCTTAAGCTTATTTTAATAATGAGCACATAGCAATACAATCACATATACAGCTTGATTCAATTAATTCTGACATTTGTTTAAAAAGTGCAAAACCTTTTGCCTTGTTTTTATTAATGTTAAGATTTTCCAATCTTAAAATTGGAAAGAGGAGAGATCTTCTCTCGGGGAGGAGGTGCCTGATCCTGACTGAGATAAAAATAAAAAAGTATAATTTGCTTAGTGTCAGTTCAACTGAAATTTTCACACAGCAACAAAAAAAAAATCTGCAAATATTTTACAAAAAGATCAAAAGTTACAGCATTGTTTTAGAATAAAGAAAAGAACCCAACCCTTACTAAAAGAAATATTAGTTGCAAGAGGACCAAAAATGCCCCAATTTCAAGATACTCAATACATTATCCAAAAAATAAACAATGAAAAATTGAAGAATGTTTTGAGTTACTACAATAGTAGCAAAAATCAGCTTGAATACGTTTCTTATAGCTTTGTCTGTAAACTTTTACAGAAACATGTTCTGCTGTACATGTCAATTTTAACTTCTGTGACAATATTACAGTGTTATAAGGTTTACAGCATTAGGTGGACTTTGCAGAATGCAGCTAACTCTTTCTTTGTTATGTGGGCATGCCTTACCTACTTGGTAAATGCTCATTTTTCATACTTCTACCAAGTCACTTTTCTGATATATAAATTTTAAACATGATGCGGACTTCAGTCGCAGAATGGTCGGTAAAATGCTCAGTAGCTCTGAAATTTAAATATTTTTATGATTAAGGGAATCATTTAAATGCTGTTAATATAGACTTGACAATTCTGGCCGTATGATGCCATGTGTTGAGTTACATCCAAATTTCCTATTTGTTGAGTTCTGTTCAACCCAGTAAATTGGCTGAAAAATAAGCCTACATATGCATTTGAATCAGACCACATTCATCCCTCCCTCTTGACTGCAGCAATTTGAATTTTCACATATTTTTAGCATGTAACTCAGCAATTCATGTTACCTTTCCCTATTAACTGTGCAGGAAAACATTACTGTCAGAGAAGGACATTGTCAGAGGTTAGGTAGAGCGTGCTTTGTGACCGAATAAATGTTACTAAAACTCATTTCTTCAAAACTTGTAGTCCAGCAGGATGAAGAGCATCATGGAGGTGCTGGGAAGAATGTGATAACTTTCTCCCCTCAACAATGCACAGGTCAGTCAACAGTGCTGGTGCTGCCCTAAACTCCTTAGCTGAGCTTGCTTCAGGAATAGCTGGAGTCAGACTTTAGGCTATCAGCTTGGCTTGTGTCATCCACGTCTGCATGAACTATAAGGACCTGCAAAGCACTCTCAGGTGGCACCTGGAAGATGGGAGGTAGTGCAGAAATCCCTCAACTGACTGTAGGCAAGACAGGTTCCACACTTGGCTGGTAGGTGCCATGCAGAAAGGCCACCCTGGGTCTGCGGAGGCAGGGCAGCCGTGCAGTGCTGGTTATCATGGGAATGATACTTCAAGGTGCCAGTCTCTTCCTTCTGCCACCAGCTTCATGCCAGCTGGGTTCAGGATCTCTCCATGGAGCGGTGCTGGGCAACACAAGAATGCCTTGGGCTGATTATACTCAAGTTCGATATGGTCAACTGATGGTGCAGATTCGTTTCCGCCAAAGTGAGCTGTAGACATCTTGTAACATCTCTAGGGAGACATGCCATGCATGGTAGAGTGATTTCATAGCTGGGGCCTTTCTCTCTGCTCCTGGCATGCTGCAGTTTCAACACACAGGTGTGTGAAAGTGATGGACTGGCATCTCTGTCACGGACCACCAAGTCCTGTGGTCTGCCAACGGCTGATTATTTCCCCTAGCTTTCTGAACTGGCTGGGATAACAGAGCTCTATGCAAATCATTGCAGATTCCTGCCTCGACACCCACAATTAGTCATTCCTGATGTGGTATTGTAAAGGACTTTTGACAAATAAATTGTATTTTTGCTGGAATACTCACAAATTCCACAAAGTCTTGAACTCCAGCTGCTCTGAATGGTGTCAGAAAGACTAGTAAGTTTACAATTTTACAAGACAGTTCAGCTCCAATTCTAATATATATAAATTTAGAAAACATTTATCTTCTATGTTTAGGAGGTGATCTGCCCAAAACGTATCTCCGGTTTACCTAAACAGAGTTGAAGCACTGTACTGCTTATATGAAGACTCAACAATGTTAGTAAGTGCAATACACCAAACTGTTGTTTAAATGATTTTTCCTAGCACTTGATCACTTTTTGGAACGTGGTGGTGCTAGCATTTCATAGCTCAATCAGTCCTAAAGCACACAAAACTTATTGCCAATGTTTTAGCAATGGAAAAAAATACCCTGGGATATCCCGATAATATACATTACTATGCAAGTGAGGCAAAAGTAAGTCTGTTTTGTTAGGTCAGAATTCCAAATGCTTAATCTTGATTTTCTGTATTATGAGAAAGACCATGTATAAAGTATGTTGTTTCACACAGGTTTTTGTTTGGGGTTTCATTTTTAGTTTATATTTATTTCTGTTATAGCATGCACTTGGATGCAACAAGAAAGCTTCTGTGGCTTCAAAGACTTTTCAGTTTAACTTCAGATAAATTATTTATTGATATGCACAGACACATTTTTATTTGCACTCGTAATGACACAAAAATCATTTTCTCTAAACAAATGCCAAAGGACTACACATTGGCAATGAGTCTGCGTAGAGATTACACTGCATCTTGTTAGGAAGAGTACTTATTTTTTTAGCCTAGATGTAGCTATTTAACTTTAAAAAGCAACTCCTGTTGATGATTTCACACCTCTCATCTTTTTCCAGTAAAAGTTACTCTGAATGTGCAGATTTGTAATTAATTGGAAGCTATAGCGACCAAACACAAAATTCAGTAGCTTATAACCTCAGTCAGCAAGTAGTAATATCTAGTGTATTTTGCTACATGCATTGCTTCTAGTTTATATTTTAAATTGTGATGGCAAACACAGCATTACACTTATTCCCTACAGCTTTTACAATTCACAGAGTTTATACTTTTTTTTTTTTTTCCTTATCCCTATACTTTTGTGATTTTTATTTTATTCCTCTTGCTTGTTCAAGAGAGTAGGCCTCTGCCGTCCCTTATTGGCCGCATTCCATCAGGATACACAAGAAGTGCCAAAATCATTTTCAAAATGACTGATTTCAGCCAAATTTGACTGAATGATTTTAAGCAATGCAAAGCCCTCTTTGCTGAGTTTTATTTTCTATGGCAACTTCAAATTTAGAAAAATTAGATATGGAGGAATGGGATTCATTGTCAGTTTGCTGACTGGCAGGGTCAGACCACATTTATGTCAGCAGTCATTTGAAAGCCTAATTCTGCTGCTGTGTTTGGTTTCGTCTACAATTATAATAGGGTTTTTCTACATGGAAATACTCCAGAAAAGAGTGAAGTTAATGCTTTATTTCACCACAGGTTAATCCCACTGTAAGGCATTTATTGAATCCCTGTGTAGATGCTTTAGCTTGGAAGTCACATGGCTTCGGTTCAGTAGAGCTGAAATCTCTTAGGGATTAGGCTATAGTGACGGTTGCTTTCCTTCTGAATGAGAGAATTCACATGGAGCCTTAATAAGCTGTAACTTATTCATATTGACTTCACCCCTTTGGCTAATTTGTCCTACCTCCTCAAACAAAGTAGTCATCAATGTATTACAAATTATACTTCAGTACCAACGCTATTAGTCTAGTAACTGGCTGCTTCTCATTTGGAGTAAGCATGCTAATAGCAAGTATCAGGGAAAAAAAAATACACAAGCCTGCTAAAAAAGTAATTGCATATGTGTCATAAAAGTGGTATATTTGTCTCCTCAAAAGTACCATGGACTCTGAATTATCTGGTGGCTTGGTGATAGCCTAGGAAAATTACAGATAAGCAGGGTGGGAAATAATGATCACCTGTTTTTTTGTAATAGTTTTAAATAATAGCTTCTATCCGTATGTGGCAACCAGGTAAAATTGTATACAGGGATCATTCTGCACCACTGAAAAATGATAGTTTATGAAAGGGGGAAAAAAAGACAACATTACATAATTTCTCCTAGAACAGACACACATTGATTATATTTTACTGGTAAGAAAGATAACAGGAATATTCAGGTGAAATATTGCATCATATAACAAAAACAAATGCTTTCCTTTTTTTATTTCTAGTGCCTGCTTTGGTATTTGGAACCGCGTAATGTCTAGCCTTATTCTCTTTACAGGAGTTCAAACACATCTACAACCTATAATATAACAGCGAAATCAAACATGATGGAAAATGATCTCCATCATCACTGCCATCTTGTGCTTTCTCTAGACAAATTCTGGGAACTGTCGCCTTCATCATAATACTACTCCCTTAGCAAAATAATGAGAAAAATTCTGCATTTGCTCATGGAGGGTAAGCTTGCAGAACGTGTCCTGCTTGTGAACTTTAGGAGTTAATTTTGGCAGCTAAGGCAGGGTCTGAAACAGTGATCCCGACCCCATGTTCTCACCTGTACATCCCACAGGAACCAACAAGTAACCCTGCCTCGCCAGCATGAGCTGGCCCACATGAGACACCATGTCTTCTATGTGGACCAGGCTGCGTTGCGTCAGGCACTTGGTTAAAATCAGACCAACTGGAAATGAAAGCACCATCTGTGAGGCCTAGTTGGTATCATTTGTGTTTAGTGATCTGAAAAAAAAAATCTGTTAGTAAGAGACAAAAATGTTCCTTACACCTCAGAAAGGGATTTCAGCTAGGGAGTGGTGCTGGTTTTGAAGTATTATTCTCTTTTAGTTTTCTGCTAGCTTGCGCTGAAATCTACACACCCACTCTTTAAGCAATGCTGAGAATTTACTGTTTGGGGCAAGGCAAGAAAAACCTGTGAGCCTTAAAAACATACCCCACCATGTGTGGATGACTTACCTTTTATGAGTTTTTGCAAGGGATTAACCTCAGCAAATGACAAATGAAGCAAATGAAGGTTCCCTTCCTCCAGGTTTGTGTCAGCCCATCAGGTAAAAGCACTGTACCAGCTACTGATACTGAGTTCAGCTGCTTCTGGTGCTCCAGAGGCAAAGCCAGTTTGCTGTTGCTTAAAGGTCTCCATGCAAATCATGTATCAGTTCATTCAGTACTTGTCCTCATTATGGGGAATATCTTTTTCTATATTTGGAGGGAAAGGTATTTGCTATGCAAGGACCCCATATATTTTAAGGCTTATTGGTCATATGATTTCCTGTTTAGTAACTGCATCCAGGTGCAGGCAGAGAACAACTGAAAACTCTATAACCTGACACTATAATATGTAAATCTATTTACTTTTGGGCTCCAGAGTACTGCGTTTTTCTCTGCTACAAGCATACAAGTCACTAAGCAACAGTTAACACAGGGATATGGTTTTCATCCATTGCAGAGAAGGGTGGGTGTGTATCTCCTGCTAACAGCAACTGACTTCTAGCTATTAGTTTCTTTCTGACATGATCACAGTCTCAAAAAAAAAAAACAAACAACAAACGAATGAACAGGAAAAAAAATAGGCAAAAGAGGACATCATTTTTAGGTGTAATTATTTGTGTCTTTGAATGCACTGCTGATGGAAGTGAAACTAAAGTGGATTAAGAATGAACAACAATAGGAAGGAGAAATACAAGATCAGTATAACTCCACTTAAGGGAACACATCACATTAAAATAATTATTAAAAAAAAATAGCAGTACTTGAATTGTTCAAATGATGGGAATGTGTATAGGGCAAATCTAGATCAGGATCCAATTGTTCTAGGCAGTGTACAGACATAGGGTAAACACAAGCCGTTGTCCCAAAGAATTTGAAACTACATGGGAGAGAACAATACAGGTAGACAGACACAGAACCTCTTTTTCCCACTAGAAATAAAAAATGTTGGGCCTAGGGGAATCTATGGCATGTGCAGATTGTTGTGGGTTCTCTGTCAGAGTTAGGGGCTAAAACTAGATTCCCAGTACTCTGCTGCCTTGACTGGAAGAGATTTCACACCTGTTGCTCTTCTAGCACTTTTAATGCCAATTCTTGAATTACTCAGTTACTGCTTTTAAGAACTATTCTTTACTCATATTTATTTTGTTGGTTCTCTAACAAAAGGCTACATCAGGTGTCTATGCAGTGGGGTACCAACAGTCACACAAAAAAGACCTCTAATTAGCCATCTGAACGCACTCAGGCCAACAACGTATTTCTGCAATGCACACATTTGTACACACTTACATGAAATTAGATGTGTTTGCTGAAGATTTTAAAGGAAAGTTGAGAGGAGTTAGTGAAAGATTTCAACATGAGTGCCTTTCAGCCTGCTCACCCGTCTCCTTTCAGCATCAGCAGTTTACATCTTCACATCAAATGCAGCCTCACAGCAACAAACACCAATGGACCTTGTCACAGAAAAAACAGAGTGAAACGATTGCATTTTCCAAACTTAAACCTCCCCAGAAGAGGCATAATTGTCAACATACCATACTTACTGTTAAAGGGCTGCGGAGAGAGGGTAGGTCAGGAACCATACACAGCTCTTGCCAAACGTGATGAAGGCAGGAAATTAGGAAGGCTGCTCCTTATTTCAGGTCATCACAAGGCAGGATGGCAGCTCTGTCTACTCTACACTGCCCTCTCGGTGGCTGGGGGTAAGGCTTCAACCTGGCACATATGTCACTCGCTACCAGGAAGGACTAGACAGGCATCCTTTTCTTCCAGGAAGTGTTTTCTTTTGCAGCCTAAGAGGACCTGAAGGCCCTCATTCTTTAATCAAGAACCTGTCTGGGGTAGGACACAGCAGTAAGAATCTGGCCTGAGCACCATAAGAGACTGTGGTGGGTAGTACTGGGATTGCTTCCACAAAACAGAATTGATATTGATAGCAGGAGGCAGCAGCAACGACATGGTAGTAAGAATGCATGAAACTTCCTCCCAAGGAGGAGTGAGTCACCTTTGAGAGAACTTGGTCATCCTTCAGATCAGGTGTCACTAGACAGCTGTGGTGGTCTGGGTCCCTAGGTCACCTTTCAAGATCACAGCAGGAAGGAAAAAAGGGTGCTGGAAATCTAGTATTTAAGGACAGTTATACAAAATGGTAAGGGATTCAGACAGTTTCCCTTTATAGTTTCTTCTTTACAAGAGGTCTAGTGATGCTGGGAATAAAATACGGATCTGGGGAAAATGTCTCTTTTGTATTCTCAAACCTTCACTGTGTACTCATGCAGAGTGAGGGAGAAGCAACGCTTGTGTTGATACAACGTTTAATTACACATGATAAGAACCTGAAAGCTCAGCTTCACTATTGAGTGTTGTAGTGGATAAATTCAATGTGTCTACAATCATCTCCTATGTTAACAACAATTAACATGAGACTAGGGATGGTGGTGTGATCTAGACTTTTTCAGAGTATTTCAACAGCAGAGATAAAAGAACTGAATAGAAAACCAAATCAAATTAGAAACAGTAGAGTGACACTGGAACAATTTATTGTGGGGAAAAAAAAGTCCCATACAAGTTTTTTGAGCCTTTTAGCTTTTTACTTCCATTTTTTTTTTTGTTGTTCTCATTCCAGTTTATTATTTGTTCAGCTCAGTTTGCTTCTGGTTCACTTAGTTTTGACACATGACTAAACAAAATTGCCAAGGGCACATAGATGATGGATGATACAATGATGACAGACTTATTTTCATTCCAATTCTAAATTCTTCTAAATAGGACGTTTTTCTTTCTAAGTTCAACCTGCTGCATGCATGAAAGTGGTGAAGTTTACCTGATGTGACTGTGTGGGAAGAAAAACCTTTCACTGGACTACAGTTTTGCAGCCATATTATTTGTATATTTCATCTCTAGGAGTCATCTTCCCTCACAATATTGCAAAGAGACACAGTAAGTGCTTTTGCCTTCTGATGTGTTGCATGGCATTCTTAATGAGCTTCTTTCTCTGTCCAGGTCAGGAAGCAAAGAAAATCGCAGCAGAAACATCACAGGCTTGAACTTGCAGTTGCAGTGGCAAGCAGAGCCCTGGAAATAAATGGTGGCAGGAGAGCAGAGAGTGCAGCTCAGCGGGGCCAGCCGTTGTTGGTGAATATGAAGGAAAGGCTGAAGAAGCAAAACCCTGTTATTCATACCGTATGGTTGCTCGAGAAACTTTGGTGCTTCCCTAGTGTGTGTGTGCTACCTCTTACCTGTGGCTGGTGGCACAGTTGCTGCAAAAGGAAAGGAAGGAAAGTATTACCAAATACACCATAGGAAATGTATTAGGCCACTTGTATCTTTTCCTTCATTTCAGTGACCTCTCCGTACCAGGTCATGAAGAAGATACAGTTTCTTTGTTGGTCCGTTGATTTTTGCTTAATAAGGACCTCTTGCCTGCCCTGGTTTGAGGTAAAACAGGACCAATTTTTGCTTAGTAACTTCTTGTCTTAGCTGGGCCTCTTCTAACTACTGCAATTAACAGCATATTGTGCAGAAACAGTTTGCTCCCAGAGTGATAAGACCTATGTTTATAGCTGATGCCAAGGAATGGTATGCAGAGAGGCTCTTGCTTATACTTATTGCTATAACACCCGCAGCCAACCAACTTTGCTGCTTGTCCCATTGGAGGATCAGCAGCGGAAAAGCGTAGAGGGGTCCCACCTGCGCGGAGGAGTGGACAGCACAGGCGACCCAAACTGACCAACAGGGTATTGCATCCCATCTGCCTCATGGTCAGTATAAAAGCTGAGGGATCAAAGGGTCAGCCCTCTTTCTCCAATGGACGGCATCCGAGGAGTACTCTGTCTGTTCATTTGCCTTTGATCCCAATCCTGAATGCAGATTCGGAATCCAGTTCCTGTCCATCACTGAGTCCAATCTGGAACTTCCCCAGTGCCAGCTGGTGACATGATCATCATCCTGGGAGCGTGGTATGGTTTTGTATATATTTCATTATTTTCTTTTTATTTTATTATTAATATTTCATTAAAATAGTTTAGTTTCTTCTAAACTTCTAAATCTCTTTTTCCCTCCTCTGCCTCTATCTTTGAAGAGAGGTGGGGGGGAGCATCTGTTGGTCCCACTTGAGGTGCCCCACATCCCTAGTGGCCAATTTGGCCTAAATCACGACATTGCCTTAACGCTAGAAACAATAGAAAAACTAATGTTTGGGGGTTTCTGAAGAAGCTTCTTGGCTCCAACGGCACAGAGAAGAAGGAATATTTCCTTGACTGCATAAAAAAACAGGTTCAGAGAACTTAAAAAGGGATAATTTGCTGCAAAACTCTTGCAAATGAACCTGTGCAGGACAGATGTCGTATTTTTGTGGTGCTCCATAACATTTAGAAACAGGATGTTAGAAGTCTGCATGAACTTCGTTTTTTTTGTTGTTAAAGCAAAGCCTGACTCTAACACAAAACTGAAAATGTTCACTGTATCACCTCGTTTTCACATCAGTGTTGAAGAGATGTGCTTGAAATCCCACACAATTGTCTGAAAGATGAAACTGATGTGAGACATGACTGTCTTGTCATCCTTGAAAAAAGAGCAAAATCATGTGGTACCTGTAGATCTTGAATTTTTACTCATCATTGCATCATGGGTAGCGGAGATTTAAAAAGTTTCCATTAAACTAGGACTTCGACTCCCTAGTTTGCCAAAGTCAGGCAATTTTATTGTTGAGCTGCATTTGGAGAGATGTTAGGGGAAAGGCAAGATAATGCATTTGGACTGTACCTCAATCTTTGGGAACAGCTTTAGGCTGAGGTGGTATTTTTTTCTTCTTCTTTTTTTTTTTTTTTTTAATTGCTAGCTAAAATTTCTTTTGTTCTGGGGGGGGAGGATAAAAAATTGTCTATCATTAGGAAATTCTAGATTAAAGAAATCTGACCTATCTTTCATCACATAATTATTAGTCTTTGCCACAAAGGCTAAAGGCCACTTAGAAATGGATACTACTATGGGGAAAAATCTACTTGGTATGTACCCAAGGCCTGCCATGTTTAGACAAGATAAGACCATGATTTGAAGTGGGCATGAAGCTAAAGAAATAAATTGCAGAAATGCTTGATTTTTGGCTAGTGGATGGCATAGGCCACTTAGGACTTTTACTGTTCAGGGTAAATTATCAAAACAGTCATTTTTGTTTCGGTTTGTTTTTTCTTTGTTTTCCCCAAACTACCTATAAAGCAATGGTAACATAATAGCAGAGGTAAATTTAAATGCTATTTAGAGAGATTCAAACCTCCAACTTGAAAAAACCAAAATTTTTATGATGGTCCTAATTCCTCTATTTCCCAAGTAGCTGGCAAATCAGACAGTATGATAATGCAGTGATTTCCAGACATAAGCAGGCTGAAAAATGTATCTGTCGAGCTGGAATAAGAAGCTGTTTCAAGAGGGGCTGGCACTTCTAGACTGGCTGTCTTTTCACACAGTCCTCATTGCTTCGCAGCAGCAGTTCCATTCTTCCAGGCTTCAAGCTGAAAGCCACAGCCTTTGGGGAAATCTTTTATATATTGTTTCTAAAGCAGCCCAAGCAATCAGCTCCTGTAGTGCTGCACAGTGTTGTCTCGATTAACCCCTTACAGATATTTCAGGATAACTGCGTAAACTAAAAGGCAGAGATGGAAGTTAGCCAAACAATCTAGTCTGATCTCAGTAGATCAATTCTAAATAGCAGAGGTTAAGGTTAAAATAAGCAATGCAGTACAGCGTTAAAGATATCCAATCTAGCTCAGAATGCATGCTAAACACCATAAAGATACTATTTTTTATCCATAAAGAAGTGCAAATTTCTTACTATGCAGTGTAAAAGTGCCTTGAATTCCACAGAAATATTGCTCTTTGTTTTCCTGGTTTGAGGTAAAACAGAACCAAGTTTCTGATCAGTAATTTTACTTTGCAGCTAAGCCTCTTCTAACTAACTGAACTCTTGGAAATTAACAGCATATTGTCCAGAGACTGTTCACTCCCAGAGTGATAAGACCTGATAATTTATAATTTATGCCAAGGCATGGTATGCAGAGAGGCTCTTGCTTGTACTTATTGCTATAACAACCAAGGTCAGCTCACATTGTTATTTTCCCCATTGGAGGGTCGGAAGCAGAGAAGCATAAAGGGGTCCCACCTGCGCGGAGGAGCGGACAGGACAGGTGGCCCAAAACTGACCAGCAGGGTATTCCATCCCATTGACCTCATGGTCAGTATAAAAGCTGAGGGATCAAAGGGTCAGCCCTCTTTCTCCAATGGCCAGCATCCGAGGAGGACTCTGTCTGTTTGTCTGCCTTTGATCCTGATCCTGAATCCAGATCTGGAATCCAATTCTTGTCTGTCACTAAGTCCAGTCTGGGACTTTTGTAGTGCCAGCCGGTGACGTGATCGTCATCCTGGGAGTGTGATATGGTTTTGTATATATTGTATACATTTCATTATTTTATTTTTATTTTACTATTAATGTTTTGTTAAATTAGTTTTGTTTTTCTAAACCCCTAAATCTCTTTCTCTTTCTTCCTCCTCTCCCTTCTGGGAAGAGGTGCAGTAAAGCATCTGTTGTTCATTTCTGTGGCCAGTCTGGCCCAAACCATGACATTTTTTTTTTGCATAAGCTCAACAACATGACTTCTTCCTCACTTCTTTTGGACCAAATTGCTCTCCTGCTGTAGCTGTTCAAGGAACATCCTTTGCCTGGCTCTTCCAGGTCTAGACTGGATCTTCCCCTACAGTCTCCTAAAGCCCAGTGCTTTCCTGAGCAGAAAGGAAAGGTATCGTTCAAAGTTGATTTTTAATCCAGCCCTGTATCTCTTTGGATGTATCCATGGGTATGTCTGATTTACTGCAAAGGCAAATAAAGATCTTTTCTGTAATTTCTTTTGTTGGCTTTAAAAGCTTCCAGAGAAATATAGACTACCTATACTACAGTTGGTGGAATAAATTGTGCCTGCGACCTTTCCACTTAATAAAAATTTGGTCCAGAGCCTTCTTAGGAAGCAAAACATACAAAAAGCATAACAGCAATTTGAACAGGATACATTTTGGAAGCAAAGTTTTATAAGAACATATAAAACATCAGGATTGCTGCTGCATTTCAGTAAAGGAGCACTTGTGTTTCAGAGACAGGTACTGCTTGTTTGACTTATTTATCTGTGACTAAAGGCCTTTTTTTGATGTTGTATTTCCAACCTGCCAAGAAGTTTTGGTTGATGAATTGATTTCTGTGAGGTCCCATGCAGACTCATTATGACCACAATTGCTAATTCTCAAAATAGATATCCAAAACTGGGCCATGATGACTCACTGTCATCACCTGCAGTCAGAATTCTTATTTAACATTGGTAGGTAGTGGTACAGCGTTCATAGCTTAAACAGATTTGGCAACTTGTCTCAGTCAATTTTATGACTCAAAAATGTCCTGAACAACTTGGTCCATCTGGACCTGCTCTGAGTTGAGAATGAAACTGTGTGAACTCCACAAGTCCCTCCCAACTTACACTGTTCTACTTTATGTTATTCTCATTACACATCAATGATCAGCAAACCCTAACCCAGCATATTACACTCTCTCATATATTTTTTCCCTCCCCTCCCCTCTTCACCGCACACATTTATTTAATCTGAGAACCAGAGACTCTAAGCAAGAGAGCCTCTTGCTTAAGGAAGGGTGAGCAATGAAAATTCGGACCGGGGTACTGCGGGTACCAAGACACATCCATTCCTGAAAATCTTCAAGAACAGACAGTGTGCCAAGACTCTTGGAAACCAGCTTCAAACTTATTTGTATTTAGAGTGATTTTTTCCGGTATGTCCACTTGGGATCTTCCCCATTTTATTTCCAGTGTCTCTCTTCCTCCCTGCAGGCACAATTGTGAAGATCCCATCCCCATCCCCTTGATCGCCTTCCTATAGGCCGTGAATTGCTATTAGGTGCTCAGAACACCTCAGCTCCAGGCTGAGCGAGTCCCAGCTCCACAGCCTCTCCTCACAGTGTGAGTGCTTCAGCCCCACTGCCCAGTGCCCATCCCTGAACTTCTCTAGTTTGTAGAAGTCTTTCTCATGCTGGGAGACTGAAAACTGAATTTAATAACCAGGTAGGATCTAGCAAGTGCTGAGCAACGGGGTATAATCACTTCCCTCAGTCGCCCCTTGTGCTTCTGTTCATACAGCCCAAGACAGCAATGGTCTTAGTTGCTGTCCAGAGACACTCCTGGCTGATGTTTTCTCACCCTGAGAGCTGCAGAGCTGGTCCTTGGCTGGTGAGCCCCTGTTCTGTGCTATTCTGGGAGGCTAATCCACCTCAACTGCATGATTTTTCATTTGTCCTTGATGAATTTCCTGGGCTCCCTGTTGACCTGCCTTACCTGTCAGGTCCTTCTGGATGGAAGCCCTGCCCTTGAGTATTGACTGGTTCCTCCAGGTTGAGGTCATACATGAACTTGGTGAGAGTACTCTTTCAGCTCATTCACACTGATTAAGGTTTTTAAACAGTATGTATTCTAGGACAAAGATGTGAGGAACATCAGCTGTAAGTGCCTGCCAGGTGGAATATGAACTAGTAACTGCTACAATGATCCAGCTAATTTTGACTCTTCTGTTTGTACGCTCACCTACAACATAACATCCCAAACCGATAGGGATAGATTATATCCAATGGTTTCATTCACAAATTCAGCCATTTTGTCACAGAGTCAAGCATGAAACATCCTTGGTAAATCCACATTGACTGTTTCTCATCACCTTCTTGTTCTTCATGTGCCCAGAAATTGCTCCAAAGGACTTCCTTCATGATTTTTCCAGGCACCTAAGTGAGGCTGACTGATCTGCACTTCCCAGCATGATCCTTTTGGACTTTTTGAATATGGATGTGACATTTCCCTTTCTCCAGTTGTCACAGATTTCCCCCAACCTCCATGACCTTTCAAAGATGATAGAAATTGTGGCCTTGTGAGGACATTGGCCAGTTCTCTGTGCATCGTCAGATATAGTCCTGTGTGAAGGCGGAAGAAAATAAAATTGTACCAAAGTGTCTTTCTGTAAGCAGTAAATAAGAGAGTAGCCAACACTGATGTTTAGAGCATTGAGGGATGCAAGCTAACATATCAGAGTGAGACATCATTGTCTTATCTGTTGTGTAAGTTGCAATCATGTGCCCAATTTCTGCATGGGGAAAAAATCCACTATTTTATCACCAATAATAAAAGTGTGATTTTCAGGATATCTGTGGGTATTTGAAGCATAGATCTTCCACAATCTGGTAATTGCAGAATACTGGGTATTATTTCTAATTTGCAAATTCACCATGAAGTAATTTCACCTTGAATTCATAATTAGGGCATTTTGTGCTGAACAGGTACCTGGCCAGCAAAAGGAACACAGAATTTCAGAACAATTTGAAAATTCAAGGCCTCCTTAAAAAATGAAGGGAGAAAAAAAAAACTATACTGGTTCGCAGCAGGAGCCACACAATCCCACTTTTGCCAGAAGCAGACCCGTAAGAAAAAAATAATCATACAAATGTAAGAAATATTTTTTGAAAGAAGGGAGACAATTGTGGTGGTGTTTTTTATGTTTTACAATGTGGGACCACATATAAGACAAGCTAAGAACTCCTGAGATTAAAAAAAAAATTGTATTGTTCTGTTGTACTGATTAGCAACGCTTATGAAAATCAGTACAGAGACAGGGAAAGCGATGACATTAACATAGGCATATACCATAGGAATATACCAAGTGTATTAGGCTTAGATCTTTAAAGCTGCTTAAAGGACTTGGATACCACTTTTCAGTAACATATAGGT
>NW_009647211.1:3122754-3136566 GCF_000708025.1 Charadrius vociferus
GATTTTGAAAACATAGAAACAGAGAATATGGTCTAATTCTGAAAACACCTAAATAGGAGCAACTTCTCTCTTGTTAATAATCTCATTAACTCAATGGGACTGCTGACATGAATATAATTACCTCATACATACATAAGCATTTTCAGGTTTCCGCATATCAGAGACAATACCTCTCAGCACAAAAAAATTAGAGCTTTAATAATGAAATCTCATTACTGGCAAGTGTCTCTTTTCAAATGTTTGACAGTAAGCTTACTGGCAGAACAAATATGGTGTCAATGAAATATTGCTGAGGAGATGATAAAGTACATATGTTATAAATTAAAAGAAACAAAGCGAAACATTTTTTAAGCTAGTTGTCTAGCATTTCAAACAGTTGTGCAAGTACATTTTATACTTGGGATGCAATTCAATTTGATGAAAATTTAGCTTTAAAATAAAAGGGTTTTAGAATAAGAATAGTCAGTAGGAAATAGTGATCTAGCAACAATGCTTTGGACACTTCCAAACATAAACAAGTGTCTAATTCTTTAAGATATTTCTTTAAAACCAATAACTATAATATTATCTGGACACTCCAATGTCCAAGTATTTTTAGTCTTCTCAGAAAGCAAAATTTCTCAAAGT
Source organism: Charadrius vociferus (assembly GCF_000708025.1). Taxonomy (NCBI): domain Eukaryota; kingdom Metazoa; phylum Chordata; class Aves; order Charadriiformes; family Charadriidae; genus Charadrius; species Charadrius vociferus. The sequence goes on from NW_009647211.1 coordinate 3,123,382, forward strand.
GAAATTACAAAATATATTATCCGAGTTCAGGCAGCAAAAAGACATTTTGCATGATCCAAAGAGGGAAAACAGTAATCTTTTCAGATGACCTGCAGTAGCTGACTTTAAGCAGTCAAAAAGCAAGATGACTCAATTTAAAATTGTCATTCCTTGTAATTTACATTACAGTTTAAACACTGCAGTTTTTCAAGTACATACATTTCTACCTTCTCATCAATGGGACTTAATCCACATGCAGAGGGCACAAAGCATGCACTCTGAAAGCAACATATTTACATTTCAAGAAAGGATTAAAACCCATGAACCTCAGCAGTAACAGAACATGATGCCTTGTAAATGACTGATTTATCTGACTGAAGTCAACAGATTCATGGATTTGTCTCTTTCTGGTGTCACTGAGGATAGACCCTCAAATTGTGCAAGGGCGCACACAAATGCAGTGGAATATTCAAAGTATCCGCATGGGATTTTAGAAGCCAGCAGATTATAAAGTGTAAAAAAAACCCCAAAATGTAGCAAAACCCTACAGACATCAGAATTTCAATAGCTATATGTAAGCCTTTTCTAGATTAAAAAAGGGAGGGAAGGGCAGATACAATTTGAATCCTGGCTTAAGGTTTATATGAATTCAGATGTCTTTTTAAAAAAAAAAGCTTCAGTGTGTTCCTGTGTTATGAGAGTCTCAAAGGAGAAGCACAGCTTTTTAAAATTAAACTAATCCCCGAGGGAGTAACTAGTTAGACACAATTCACATTCAATTCAGTTTTTATGAAGTACAGCAGATAAAAATGGAGGAGAGAAATATGCAGAACTCACAGAGAAAACACATGCTCAGACGCAGCACACATGTAATTGTGCTTATACTAGTCTTTGGCAATTGTCTGGACAGGTCAAGAGATACTTGGAAAGGTGAAGTTGAAGTGTTTGATATCAATGCAGTCCAGTCTACAAGTAATGAAATCTTCCCTTTTCTCAATATATGGCCTGCCAGGAGTACCCAGAAATTTGCATTAGCAGAGGAAGAAGAATGCAAGCATACCACTCTCAACCATATATAAAGTCATTTTCTAGAATTAAGTCTCAAGTTTCTTTGCCTATGGTCAGTGATTTGGTAAAAAGATGAGAAATTACAGGGATTGGCATAAATATATAGCCTAAACAGTAGTGCTAAACAGAAGTTAACTGCAGTACAAATGACAGAGAGATAAAACAGAAATTAGTTTGAAAAGATTACAGAGAAGAACATATTTAAAAAAATCCTAATGGAACTTGGAGTAGGCCACTTACCTAGTCAGACTTCTTTTACTGGGACAAATTATCATTCCAGAATGAAATTTAATTTGGTTGTGACTTAAGAACATTTATTTTCTCTTCATTTTAAACATAAAATAAATATATGAAAATCGGGAGATTCTAGAAATCTGACAAGAAAGAAACCTGAATTAAGAGAATTTCAGGCCACCTTTTAGGTTACCAAAACTGAAAGAGGAAACTCTAATAACCTTAACACTAAAATTCAGAACTTAATTCAGGATGAATTGTCAGAAAAGGAAATGACAGTAAAACAGTTCTGTTGCTTCTCCAGTTTATATATCTTGCATAAATCTACTGCAAACAGTAAAGGTCTCCTCTTGCAGATGACAAATTTCTTGTGAAAAGAATCTATATTTGTATGCTTGTATCTAGCTATATATATGTGTGCATGAGTGTGTGTGTGTATGTGTGTATACATGTGTATGATGTAATCAGTTTTTTGGCCTTTTTTTGGGGTTTGTTTTTGTTTTTTTCTCCAAAGACTTCGATTCTCATTCAGGCAGCTAAAACGAGATCAACACCCAGATTGTCCAATTATGATGTTTATGTCATATTAAACATTCAGTGAACTATGCTTTCATGAAGCATCCAAGCAAATTACTATACCCTCAAATTCTGTTATGGACTTTTAGTTATTCATGTGAGGGCCAGCCTGGGGTGTCTTCCAGCAAGAATTAAAAAAAATTGCTTCCCTACTTGTGTCGCTCCAAGCCATTGGGTGGTTACGTTTGGATTGCCCTGGAGATTGTAACTCAGTGTAAATTCACATTATGGGTACTCATGTGTTTGATAGAGGTTAACGTAAAACTTAATCTATATGTGCTTGAGTAACATTCTTATAATCATGGTACCCTTAATCTCTTTTGCCTTTTGACTGTGGGAGGGTACTAAGCTATTAACATCCACATAAGTGAGAAGACAACCAAACTGTTGGGGTGGATATAGAAAACCAGTACGTGGAAGGAAGTGGAACCTGAGAAATAGTAAAAATTTGATTAGAAGACTGCAAAATACATTTTTATAATACATGGCATTTCTCTGGCGTTCATTGTCTTTCAGTTTTTTTTTTTTTTTTTTTTTTTTCTTTTTAGAGGTATTGGCACTTATAACAAATCTACAGCCACAGTATCCTGCCTCTGAATCAAAACTCTGGTGCTTGGTACCAAAGAAGCAAGATACCGGTATATAGCCTAATTTTTGCACCTCTGCCTTTTCTATCACCACCATCCCCATACTAGCTCTCTATTTCCTAACAGTCAGAAGCGACTGTGGAGGAAATCCTTTGATAATAACTCAGCAGATTTGTAGTGGAGAGTAGCAACATCAAAAATATATTTCCCATGCCTTTTTTGGTGACAGTCTTTAAAAAAAAAAACAACAGACATTTCCACCAGAAAGTATCATAGCAATCTCATTTTTCTTATGTATCTACTCATTGCAGAATTGAAGTAATGAACATGACTGATGCCTACAGTAATATAAATAGTTATGCAACCCCAGATTTGCAGTACTGAATCCATATTCAGTACCACAGTGTGACAAGCATGTATAAAGCTTCATGTAGCTAAAGACGAAAGACTTCGTAATAACCATACTAGTTCCGTAAAACATGGAACAGCTGCAGCCTGTTCTCTTCTATGTTGTGTGAAAAGCTGAATGTGAATACTCTCTTTCATATCTACCTGGAGGTTTGAAACCAGCAACAACAGTAAAGCAGGCAGGGCCTACCATCCTTTCAGTGTCTCCTGCTTCGCTTTAAAAAGAGTCTCAATAAACACCTTTGTCACCTTCAGCAATAATGACTTCCAATTTCCCCTTGGACTAGTGCTGCAGTATTATCTGTATACAATTACACTCGCGTAGGTAGAGGAAACTCCACTAGTTGCCATTAATATTCTTCAGCTGATGTCTAACATCCTTCTGAAGAGCCCTAGTTCATCAGCCTACCTGGAAACAAGTGCAATCCCATTGAGGGACCATGAAACAGACTTTTAACAAAATTATGAAAGCAGTGAATGATATGAATGCACAATTGCTTTTCACCATATTTCACAAAGCTAAAATGACACAGCACTTACTGATGCACAAAATCCTATTAAAGCAGAAAATATATTTTTAAAATTTTTTTTTACAGTGGATAGTGAACTTGTAACTTTTTTGACTGGACACTGTGGAGAGACAGAGTGTCAGAAACTTTGGAAAGGATCAGACAAATTCATTGCATTCGTAAGCAAGTACAAAAAGGAATAGTCAGGAACACACCTCTAACATCCCTTAACCAAAATTACAAATGGTGGGGGCCACATACCACAGACAGGGTTGAAGATCAGGTTGAATATCAGGTTGAAGATCATATTGAAGAACCTCCTATACCTTTTACCTTGCAAGGAAGATGAGAAGTTATTGTCATGCAAAGTGAATAAATGAGCTACTGAAACTTGGCCCTTGGTTCAGATACAAAGGTGATGAAACTCACAAACTCACTTACTTAGGAGATCTTCTCTTAAAATAAAAAAGTTCAGACTCAGGGAATTTTACTAAAAGTTGCTTAATTAATATTATTTTGCATGATCTTTCAAATTTTCTTCCAGGTGTTTGACACAAAGGGCATAAATATCACTTCATTAGTGAGTCATGGTCTAAACCAGCTTTCATAAGAGATCAGTATTCTGATATCTCATGTTCTTTTTTCAACTACAATCAAATGACTTTTAATTTTTCTGTGGTGAGTTTGATTTACTAGCCTCCCTTCCCCAATTTGTTCAGACATGGAATTTAACAGGGAGATATCTTTCTGGTTTTCTGTATGTTACTGTAGTGTTGTGTTTAAATCACTGAAGAGGAGATACGAATGGGTAACGTATGAGTGAATAACTGCAGAATGATGAAATGAAACCTATTCTAATTTACTTGGTTGGCGAATGAGAAGTAAGTGCTAATGCCATATCTAAATTCATTAGGAACCTATGCCTCTAATTATCAATTACTGCAGGACAAATAAGAGTCAAAAGTTATTCGCTAATTGCCTTACCCCTTCCCTGCAAACACATGCACTTATATACCTAGTATCAGTGAACATCTCTGCTTTGATGCGTGTGTTTCCTCATGTGTAAAAGAGAAAAATCTGTACTTGTCACTGAAAGGGTTACTTTATTAATTCCACCTTGTGTATATGTATTTAGTATTCTGCTTCATTTTTTTTGGTGTGCCTTCAAAGTAGATTCTCTTTACGAAAATAAACGAGGAAGCAAACAAACAAATAAAACCCTTCTCTTAATTAAGTGCCTAGTGTTCATTAGGATACTTTTATCCATTGCTGAAGAGATCTTCATACGTACATTTAGAAATAATTTGATCTTGCAAAAGAAGCTCTAATAAAATTAGACAGCAAAAAGCTAGCAGTAAATAGCCTCTGGAATATGGTTTCTTCTCCTTGTCCATGAGCCAGGTAAATTCAATCAGAATCATCCACAACAGGATCAGAAGCATGTATATATAATTTTCTTACATGCTGCAGTGCTGCATATGATGTTTCCATGTTTCTCAACTGCCATATTTTCTCATCTTTTTGAGCTTTCACTTGCAATGACTAAGCTATCAATGGTCTATCAAAGATCTTGTAGGTGAGTACAGAGTACAAATGTGATCATGCACTGATAAGTAGCATTGGACCATATAGCTGGAAAAGAAAAGGCACTGGAGGCCCTTTGGCATCCTTTGAGATGTTGATTGCTGAGGACTGAACAGCAAGTGAACCATGGGGGTATTTCTAAGACACTAGGACCTCCAAAGCTAACTTTGGTACTGTGACAGCTTTTTTCCACTTAATGGTTTGTGTCTATGCCTAAGCACACAACACAAGATTAATTTTCCCCAAGAAATCATAGTTTGCTGATATAAAAAAAATCATTTTGTTATCTGCTGAATTTCTGCCACAAAGTCTTTCTAGATAAATCTATCCTGTTTCTCTAAAACCAAGGAGATACTTAAATGTTCAGTAGATGATAGTGAAATAAATTTTCAAAAAAGAGTTCTGTCAAATGTTTTTGAAAATAAACAAGATATATATTTTTCTCATCCAACTAAATATGGATTGGTATTACTTCTGGGAATCTGTCCAACTCTTCCTATCTTTCCTATAGCCTCCATGTTCTACAGAGCAGCTTGCTTGCTTATTGTCTTTAGTTTGCTCTTTGTTAGGGATAAAGGATAAATGCTTTCAACTTACTTTTATACATATATAGAGTTTTATTTCTCTTAGTAACAAATAGCTGAAAACATTTTAGAAGTTATACCCTTTCGCATTACTAGAAATACCACAAGATTTTGGTCTTCTCCCTCAAAGGTATAAGGAAGACTTAATATCACAGTATGTGATACAAAGGCACATTTGTAAGACTATTAGAAGCCCTTGCATCCATTCTGTCAAAATACTGTAATGCATTCTATTGTAAAAGCTTCCATTTTGGAGAAATTCCCTGAAAATGTGCATCATATAAAGTGTGTCATTTAAAGAAAAAGAGTGTTAACCTCAGCTTGATCTCTCAAGTAAACGGCAGATATACTGTGATCCTGATAGAACCTGAACAGAAAGTTCACATTTGTTGTTAACTAAACATCATCTAGAGCAAATTTCTCTGAGCTGCTAAACTATACTGGAAAGATTTATAATGTTCATTTATTTTAGGCTTAGCAAAATCAAATGTAACTGGTCCAGACAAGATTTAATGGCACAATGTGCAGAAGTTTTTAAATCATTATTTGTAGTTCAGCAGTTAAAGAATAATAAAAAATATGCTTTGTTTGAAACACCCTTGAAAGTCGACCGTGCTATCTCAAGGTCAAATCAGATTCTCCTTAAATGTTTGTCTTTGATTTTGCAAAATCTACAGTTACTTATAAGAATCCGTAGCTATGACACTTTTCTTGTACTGATCCTAGGCTTCCTTTGCTTCTGCTTTAGCCCGTAGGTCCTCAAGATTTATATGGTGCATAGGGAACTGCACAGTTCCTTTTTGCTTGCGAGAATGTTTTACACAATCAAATAGATCATCTTAACTCCTACTATTTTTTTTGGTCTATAACTTAAAAAGATCCCTGAAATTCTTTCAGTCATTCTTCATAGCTCATCTTTTCCAGTCTTCTAGTTATATCTTGTTATCTTCATCTGTTATCTTCTTCTTTTTCCTAGCTACTTATTCAAATATTGGTTTCACAGCTGGTTGTAATACTTTTGCATTGTGCCTGTGCCTAGTGGTGCTTGTTGTACATTATGGCATTTGTTTCATGCCTTGATCTAATACATCCTGCTAGTTATATAGTTATAATATATTTTTATCTAATCTTTTCATACAGTTTTTAATGAAATGAACACCAATTTGTCGTACTTCCACCTGGGTTATCATAGTAAGTAAGAACTAACTCAATTTAAGACTACCATTGAAACTTTTAGTTTATGTCTAGTCTTCCCTTTGCCATTTTTTTTTAGCACTAAACCTGTTCGGTGTCCAATGAGAATTCATGAAGTGCTAAAGACTATCCCAGGGATGCGAGGAGCTGATGTGGCTTTCGTGTTTACACCTTCTGTGCTCCTTCTCATCTTTTCTAGCTGAAGATGAAGTAATAAACTACTTCTTCAGGCACAAAGGTCAATGGTCTTTTAGTATAAAGCTGTTGCAGGTAAACAAACAAAAAGAAAATGTTAATCAAAAGATATTAAAAAAAAAAAAAGAGACAAAGAAGTCATCTGAATCCAAAACATTGAGTCCTTCTGCCACATCTGTTCTGAGGAAAATCCATGTATTCAATTCTTCTTGAAGTGTCCTACTAGGTAATTTCAAATTTACCAGTGTTGCATGTGTTCCCAGTTCTTTGTGTAGGACTTTTACTTTTGACCTAATTCACAGCTCCTCATTACTGTTTTTCCACAAAGCAGAGATGCTTAATTTTCTTAAGTCCTAAAAGGACTTTAAAATCTGTGGGTAAGATTTCAGTTGCCAGGTTAAAAATAAAACCAACAAGAGAACAATATCTTCTCATAGTATCCCAGAATGATACCATAAAAACTTGTGAGACGTTAGAAACAATGGGATATATAGAATTTCACAGCTAATCACCTTATGAGTTACCAATATTATGTTGTGTAAACCAGTTTGTGAGTATGTACATTTTTAAATAAAAAAATACAAATAAGAAAACAAACAAAAATATCTGGCGATGCTTTGGAAAATGGAGGGAATGAGGTACCATTGCAGCCCCTGGGTATTACTGGGAGTAAAGACACAGTCATTTTATGTGTATTTTATGCACCAAATGTGTTAGTTTCAATAGTCAATAAAAAACATGTTTACCATAGCAGATGCTACATCACACATGGTACTTTCTCAAAGAAGCATGCTTTGTGATTCATCTCCATGACAGCAAAAAAATCTGACTGAAATTGTTGGAACTTACGAGCTAGATAAATGAACTGAATTTGTCTTCTACTCACCTAGAAGTCTCCTTGGCTGTTTGCTGCTATATACTGTTTTTCCAAGTAATCCTGCAAAATGGCTCCTAATTGAAGAAATTAACAGCTCCATCAAGTGTAGTAGGCAAGAAAAAGAAAACTTATTTAGTATGCATATAGAACCTTAATTAAAAAAAAAAAAATATCTCTGAGGAACTCCAATGTGTAAATTCTTAAAAATAATAAAGGACTTAGAAATACATGAAACTAATTTTCCTTCCCAAACAAGAGATAAAAGTGGATCCACCATCTCTGTCTCAGGCTTACATAGGTCTCAAATCATATGTAGTCTTTTTCTCTCCCCGTATTATCTCTGTGTGTCTTGTAGTCTGGATGCTGCTTTTCCAGTTCTGTTCCCTTCCTCTAGAGAAGCATTATAAAGTGAATTATCCACAGTTTTACATAGATGATGTGGCTCATGGAGCATTTATTTTATCATTGCTAGTGTCCGTCTCTGCTTCTTTCAGAGTGAATTGTACTATCTGCTGGGGAGTCCCTGTGTAAAACTTTACCCATTTCCGCTGAATTCTGTTGAATGTTGTCAGCATTTTGGGATGGATTTATTAGAACTTTTCCCCGGGTTCTCTAACGAAGACAATATTTACACTTCTAGAAAAAGAAATGTGTGGTGTCAAACAGAGAGGAAGAAATTCCAACAACTGAACAAAATAAATGATCCATTTGAAGGAAGGAAGGTCTAAATCAGTTCTGTGTATCCTAACAACAATGAAATTGAATGGGCCACCGTGCTTCTTGCCAGCTGCCTGTCTTTGCATGGATAGTTCCCAAGGAATGATTTCTGGGTAATATAGATCTTGATCATGAAGGAATATCATGAAAGAACCACGACAATGCTGGGAGCTGTTTGGGAACCAAGTGGTTGAGTGGATATATGAACTGTCACATAAGGTAAAATGTATAGAATTATAACTTAAGGACAAATTTGAAGGTAGTCAGGAATTTGGAAACATCTGCTTATGTTATACCTTGGGAATTTAATCTTATATTTTCAAATGTCTGCCTCACTTACCAAATTTCTTTTTTTAATAAAAAGAACCCCACCTCCCACATCTACAATTTCTGACTTTCATACAGAGTTCTTTGGGCTTTGGCACTATCAAGCCTCCACTTATGCTATGAAGCATGTCTTAGCAAAACTGCTTGCACATTAACATTTACATATTCATTAGAAAGTGGTTGTTAGATAGTCTGTGGGACAACATTCTTTTTCACCATGGCACAACTCCACTGTCCACTGGATTGTTTTTGCTGATTTAAAGTTAAGAGAATAGCCGACTAATTTGATGTTCATAGTACAAAGTTATATCTGTTTATTTGAATGTGTATTTTCTGCTAAATGAAGGAAAAAACTTTTCCTATACAAAGGTAAAGGAAAGACTCTGAAAATCAGCTGGAGTTAGGAATATACTAATATATTCTTCCACAGTAAAGCTGACATAAACTTTAAAAAAACCCCACACAACACTGTTCACTAAGCAAGATAGTTTAAACCCCATTCAGAAATCCCCATGCTATCCTGTTGATGCAACAGTTACTCTTTCAGCTGTAGAAAAGTCTGGCCCTTTTCTTCTTTCTCCCTCCTCAGAAAATAAATTCAAGATCTTTCAGTCTTGCTGAAGAAAAGTAGGTTAATTACAAAATCTGTAACGATTTTCAGCATCATTCTCACATGATTTTGTGCTCAGTTTATTTTGTGTACAAAGTACGCTTGGTTTTGTCAGTAAAAGAAATTGATATAACTTGAATACACAGAGAGCCTAATACTGACATAAATCAATATAACCCAATTTAAGTCAAGTTAACTACATAAATTTTCCCCAGAGGAAGATCTAACCTGGAGAGTCAATCTGTTCTGCACAGAAGTGTCATTGTTACTTTTCTGACCACAGCAACTATGTCATTCTGCCCTTTAAGAAATACTGAATGCTATGAAAAGTATCCCTTCTGGATGTAAAGAACTCATGCTAATATTCCATTTTATGTGTCTGACAGTTGGCCTGATGTTATACATTGAAAAGAGAAAAAATCCCCCAAAACTATGTCTGACTTTTATCTTCAGTTGGTTGTAGACACAGACTTTAAAAAAATATTTTTATTATTTCTATCTCCCTTCAAAAACAAATGATGTGTTTCCTGCCTTCTTACTATAAAAGACAAAATTTAAAAAGAAAATCTGTATCTGTTTTATCCATTTTATGCTACTTTTTCTTTTTTTCCCAAAATGGTTTTAAAGCAATGTTTGAGCAGACTGTAATACTAGGGTAGGTTGTCTCTTATTTGTCAACAATGTTTTGATGAAAAATTGCTTTTTTAGTAACAGACTGTACACTGTTTCTGCAATATATCTATTTTGTATGAACATGTTCTAGTATACCACTGAAAAACTGAAATCTCAACCTAAATATTACCCCATAAAGCCATGTGTTTTACTTCAAAACAGTGCTGCAGAGGTCCATGGATTTTATTCAAACATTTTCTTCTTTTGGGCTGTCTGTGGAAATAGGTATTGTAATTGAGCAAACAGTCCTTGCTACACTGAGAAGGAAGAAAACCTTCTGCTATGGCAAACAGAGGCTGGAGAGATATCTCAGTAAGGATGGGGCAGTGGGGAGATGAATCACAGACACTGTAAAACACCGCAATTTGAATATAAATAATGAGTTCTGATATTTGGTCTTAGTGAATGGAATGACCATTCTCTAACTAATAAATGAATAAATACAAAACATACAAGGGACTCCTGGACTTGCTGTAAGGAATACAAGGGCTTTGTCAATTTTCCTGCTACTGCCACATCTGTGATGTAGTGCAGAGCTATCCATTTCCCTGAGATAATTAATTAAGCCAGATATAGCAATCTGGACACTGGCATAGATTTATTTATTTTGCCTCTCAATCTGTTACGTCTGTCATCCTTACAAAACTGATGGTAACGCTCAGTACTGAGAGATGAACAGGGTAGCTTCCACTGCAGAAAAAAACACTGAACCATCTCTCTCTGTGTCCTGTTGTATCCACTGAGACAATGGACTTCTTTACCTCAAGAAAAAGCAATGGAAACATTTTCACCTAATCACTCACATCCTTAACTACACAGAAACAAAAAGCTTTCAACAAAAAGCCTCTAGGTTTGAATTGGGTATTCCTTGTCTGCCAGAGGTGAAAAGACGTTTTAGTAACTTGCAGTAGGAAATGTAATCTCCTTATTTTTTTTAGGTTAGGGAAGCAAGGTTTTATTTACATAATACTTCATTTACGCTTGTCATACACAAAACTCAGGATTATATTCCTTTCCTTCTTTTCCCAGCAGTATTCAAACAAAGCTTTTAAGTCTTTACTGCCTTGTGTCATCGTTTACAGCTGAGCAAAGCGCATGCAAATTCTGCTGCTCCAATTTGCTGTTTGCTATTCCAAACCCTCTCTGTGAGTGCAAATTACATACGAATGTGAAACCACAGAACAAGTGCTAGATTGCCACTCTGGGAAAAAAATGTAGTACATAGAGTGAGGTAACACAAGATTATCTGCAGTCTTTAAGGGCCACTTACAGCTTCAGCCTGTAAGGTCCACTTATAAGTGAGGGGTACTTCAATTTTAGAACGAGTAAGGGCTGACATTGAATTTTTTACCATGACATACTGAACCAACAGCAGTCTAATCCAAAATCGATTAAGAAGAATTATTTTTTTCCATACACTTCAACAGGCTTTGTCTTCAGCACTGTCATACTTTCTGCATACCACCTATCTGTCTCTGTCTGTTTCCAAACTAACGAGCTTCTACTCCCACATTTTGCTTACTTTCCGCTATTAACATTTCTTAATCATTTTCCAGGATTAAAATTTTAAATCCTTAACTAAATATTAAGCTAATGTTCTCAGGTGCCATTTTCACATGACAATAATGTTGATAGCTTATTGTTAAATGCAGTTTTAGATATACATGAAGAGTGTGTTTGCTGACACATCTAAGATCTCTTTAGAGGATTCTTAATCGTTACAGTATCTTTGCTTGCCATAATGCCTGGTGTTGTAAAATGTGTAATCCTAATATACTATTTTTTACTAACAGCATCCCAGTTCCTTTCACCTGAAAGTTTTATCCATCTGACGGTTAATCACAGTAGAGTTCTGCTTTGCTGATGGTCTTTTTATGTCTCAATGGCTGTCCTACCTGTATTCTTCTTCTGCCTTCCTGGTTTGAAGTCTTGTGCAGTGAAAAAGATACATGTATTAGTTCCCTCTGAGAGCAGCCAGAAAATTATCCTGAAAAGTAATGGAGAGATGGATAAAATACAACAGAGGGAGCTCAGTGCTGGTTGAAGCACTTTCCAAGCCAAAGGGCACTGGCAGATGGAAAAAAGGGACTATCAGAAGGATATGTTACTGATAGCTGACACAAAATTTTCTATAGCTCTTTGAGAAAGACACAGGTAGCAGAGGAGTGATGTATTAACGTGAAGCAGTTAAGACTGTGTCATTTTCTATTAACAGTGACGTGTCCTTCTAGAATAAATTATACATCTTATTATAAGCTAAAGGAGCTGGGTTGGGCATTCAAACGAATCACAGAATGGTTGAGGATGGAAGGGACCTCTAGAGGTCATCTGGTGCAATGCCCCTGCTCAAGCAGGGCCGCCTACAGCCAGTTTCCCAAGACCATGTCCAGAAGGCTTTTGTGTATCTTCAGGGATGGAGACTGCACAGGCTCCCTGGTAAAACTGTGTCATTGCTCAGTCACCCCCACAGGATTAAGTGCTGCCTTATATTTGCAAGGAACCTCTGGTATTTCTGGATATTTGTGCCTTTTCTTGTGTTTGATTATAATAAAAGCTAAGACATTTTATGAAGAAAACTTTCAGATAAAGAATTATCCTTACTTGTTTTCTTGTCCTCCATTTAATTCATATCATATATATATGTGCATATACATGAATACAGGTAAAGCTTTCTGTATGGAAAATAGCTGCAAATGAACCACTGCCTTCAGTGATAAGTTCATTTGCGTATTTTGATTGCTTGTTTTTGACAAGTAACAGTTTCATTAATGCAGGCTTCATATTGAATTAGAACATAGAAGACATAAGAAGATTAAAAATAGGCCTGGAACAGTCTACTGGTAATACAATGTAATCATCCACCTGGGGGAGATGATGAGTTGCTCATATGATAACAGTGTGTAATACTGTACAGCTATTAATTGAGAGGAAGCAATTTGCTTGCAGTATAGCTTGCAAAAAAACCAGTTTCCAAACCGCTAAGTCTATGATCTTTCTGTGGTGTACATGTATGCATGTATACCACAAATGGAATTGAGGACGTACATTCCTTGGGACCTCCTTT
>NW_009647211.1:3136582-3204617 GCF_000708025.1 Charadrius vociferus
GTAGGGAAAAGCTCTTCTCATGAAAAATTGTAAGTTCCCTTGATTATACCATTGGGATTTACCATGATGCAAGTACATCAGTGGTTTTCCATCAACAGCTTCCAGTATAGTAAATTTCCCACTGGTCAGATGCTCAATGGTGTGAATGGCATAGTTCAATCAACTACAGTGGTCCTATGCCAGCGTACAGCAAGTAATGCTTCAAGCAGCCTCTCCTATTCATATTTGTACCTGTAAAACTCTTCTTATTTCAGCAGAATCCATAGACTGCAAATGCTTAACCAGCAACATTTCTGGAAGTTTCATTTTCCATTAGTCAGAATGAAAGTTGTGAAAACACAGTGTCTAGGAGTCCATGTTTTTCAAGGTTCTAGAAAATAGCTCTTATGACAGTGACAAACCAGATGTTTTACTTCGGTCTGAACCGTATGAGTGGTTTTGGAGGTACTAAGGAAATGGCAACAGTGGTGCTTTAGTGGCAGCCATTTGAGACTCCCTTCCAGCCATATGAGACAAGCTGCTTTTGTGGCTCTGCAAGAAATGTGATGCTGTTGGAGGCACATGGCAAAATACAAAGGCGTCTTGAATCAGGAAGAAAGAGCCCCAAGTTTCTGCTCCAAGCTGCACCAAAAATATGATTTCTTATATTCATATTAAGGAAAAGCCATGCTGGTATAATTTAAACTGTCATCCAAAGGATTGACTCCACTGTTTCAAATTTATATCCAAATATGATAAAAAGTCACAGTAGGGAAGTGTCACTGATATGAGATTCAGGCCTATTCTGCCAGAGAAGGCTCAAAATTTACAACTTCTATGATCAGATTTACTTTCCCTGATTTACTCTAGCAATATAATTGCCACAAATGTTTACTTATTTAAAGAAAGTGCAAAATGCAGACAGGCATGCTTATCATCAAACCACCTGAGAAAGCTTTTGTTAACTATGAATTATTAAGGCAATGTACTTCCTGACAGTATAATGGTTAAAGATATTAAGTCCACAACCAAGAAAATAATAAAAAAATAAACCATCCCAGCCTCTCCTCATACACTGTGCCAATAAGACTTTATAATAGCCAAGCATGTATATACATGTATAGGCATCAAGCTCTGCAAAAATGTGGTCTAAATTCCAGCAAAATTTGTAGTCTAAATTCCAGCATAATATGTGGTCTGCATCACACTTATACACCCATCTTTACTGCAAGTTTTGTTACAAATTCTGCTATGCTATTATCTATTCCTTCTGTTTTTCCTTTTTTAGTAAAGCCTATAATATATACTTAGTATGTAAAAAAGAAAAGTTGTGCTTCTTGACTGATAAAGTTAACAGATACTGGATCAACAGCTTTTGTTTCAAAGTTTACTGCTTTTGAAATGTATTTGTATCTACATTAATTCATATATAAAAAGATACACATCTATGCACACACTCTGTGTATGGTATCTTCATACTGTACTATACAAACATATGCTATATATGAAAACAGTTAGTTATAATTAAAACAAAGATTTAAATCGGGCCTTGTAAGAAAGTACCATGATGACCTGTCTGAAGATGTTCTCCGGAATCAGTCTTTACCTGAATCCTGTGAGTTTAAAACATTGGCAATATTTCCCCAATTCCTCATTTTTCAGAGTGTTCGGTAGTTATGATGCTGAATGCTTTCCTTATACAGAACAGTCCACAGAAGTAAGGGATTGATAAAAGAAAGGCTTTTTTGTTGTTCCACTGGACCAGAACAAAACTAGAAATGTTTAATGCACTGAATAAGATATCCTAAGGGATGATGAAATGTGACCTATTAATGCAATATGCAATAGTGCATTTCTCCCACTTGTTAACAACAGACTTGCTATAACATTGCTGAAGAACCAGGGCCAATCATTTCTTGATCTTAAATGCTAGGGCCAATTTAACTTCTTCCCAGAAAACCATAGGGGTGAAATGTCAAGATAAAATTTCTGCCACACAGAAATTGGTGTATTATCCTCTTGGCCTGTGGGTCTACAGGTATGTGAAGGGGCTTGATGTAGGATTGGCTTGCTATAAGGACACTGAAGAGGTGTAGGCAAATCCTCTTCCAATGTGACAGTCTGTTGGGTGAGGGGCAGCACTGTGCAGTGAATCTTTCTTTTCATTCTCCTTTTCTGGCAGAATGGAGCTTCAGTTCGCAGAGTCATGACCAGAGTCAAATTAGTCCGTAAATTCCATGCTTTTGGTGGGCCTAATGAGGAATTCTGTGAGCCACAATATCTCCGGTTCCTCTGGTTAAAAAGCAAAGCAAAACTTTGAAACAGAATGGTGTCGTGGTTTAGGCCAAATCGGCTACTGGGGACCTGAAGGACCCCAGATGGGACCGACAGATGCTCTCCTCTACCCCTCTTCAGAGAGAGAGGCAGAGGAGGAAAAAGAGACTTACGAGTTTAGAAGGAACTAAACTACTTTAATGAAATAGTAATAATAAAATAAAATAAAATAAAAAAAAAATTAAATATATACAAAACCGTATCAAGCTCCCGAGATGACAATCACGACACCGGCTGGCACTGGGGCAGTCCCCGGCTGGACTCCCAGACGTATCAAGCTCCCGAGATGACAATCACAACACCAGCTGGCACTGGGGCAGTCCCAGGCTGGACTCAGTGACGGACGGGAACTGGATTCCGGGTCTGCATTCAGGATCGGGATCGCAGGCAGACGAAAAGAGTCCTCCTCAGACGTCGGCCATTGCAGGAAGAGAGAGTTGACCTTTCGATCCCTCAGCCTTTATACTGAGCATGAGGCAGATGGGATGGAATACCCTCGTTGGTCAGTTTTGGGTCACCTGTCCTGTCCACTCCTCCTTGCAGGTGGGACCCCACTATGCTTTTCCGCTTCTGACCCTCCAACGGGGCAAATAACAAAGTTGGTTGGCCTTGGTTGTTATAGCAATAAGTATAAGCAAGGTCCTCTCTGCATACCATGCCTGGGCATCAGCTATAAACATTGGTCTTATCACCCTGAGAGAGTGAACATTGTCTGCACAATATGCTGTTAATTTCAGTTGTTAGAGAGGCCCAGCTAAGAAGCGAAGTTACTGACCAAAATTGGTTCTGTTTTACCTCAAACCAGGACATTCCACCCCTTATTCCATACCATTTGCATGGTATGCAATGGGCAGTGGAAAAAAAAATTATTCACTGAAAGAGAAATGATATACACAAATAATATTTACACTAATGTTTAATACCTTATGTATTATATATCTAAATATGGATAAACACCAATAAAATGAACTATATATATATAACATATACAAAACCAAATCAAATAATTCAAACTCTGTTTATACACATACACACAACCACAAACACAAATCCCTGATTGAAAATGCAGAGGCTTAAAGAGGTGTATAATCCTATTTACTGAATATTTCCACTGAAGTTTATGTATATGGCAATATGAAGTCAAATCATACACACGTCTAAGTGTCTGCAAAACTTGTACCGTAGTCGCCATATATACATTATATCATTTGATCTTTCTAGTCTGTACTGTATTTGCTTCTAATTCAAATAAATTTAATTTAACATATCATACATGATGATAATGAATAGAGGACCTTTGATGTTTCAATCAAAAATAGAGAAAAAACTCATGAAAAACTCCTCAGCGGTGAATTGAGGTTCATAGTGAGTTTGTGTAAGCATGCTGCCATTCATTCCTAACCAAAACCTTCACATCTTTGTATTCAATGTGAAAAACAGTCCATGTGGACACATTCTGCAAAAGGTTTCTGTTGGAAACCTCTCTCCACTTCCTCTTTTGATCCCCTCTCCCCTGTCCTAGATCAATATGACTGGCAGGACACTTTTTCTGATTCCTATTTATACCTCAAAAGAGGGAATAATGGATATTCTGTGTCAGTTCTCCATGGCTGTATGTTAGCTTGCACTTTTCTTTCAATGTCACTGAGGATGATGACTCAAGGTACAAAGGGATGGAGAATCAGGACCAGGTGTCTAGAAGATTTGTAGATGATGGCGCAATCAGCCTGTATTCGTGAAATTACATGATTTTGTTTCAAGTGAATATTTGGAGTGGTAATTCACGACAAGCTACAGGATTTGTAACAACCTGACTAGCAAATTTCACAGTGAAATGTCTTGTCTTTCCTAAACAATGTGACTTAAAACCCTTAGATGAAGAAATAGAAGAGAACATGCAGGAAATTAGCGCTATTGTTCACATTTGATTAAAGACAAAAAAAAGAGAGGACAAGTGAAAAGGGAATGATTTGAATTTTTTTAATCTGATAGTGCCTTGATTAAGAGATCAAATGATAGTAAGAAATGATAAAGCATTAAATTCAAAATTAAAGCAAAGTGAGTTTCACAAGATACACTTAATCTCTATCAATAATTCTTCCCATAGTGTTCTTATCAGAAGACAGCCTTACTTCACGAAGAGGAAATGTAGTCAGGGTCTCACTTAACTACAAGTCATGTTAAAGGGTGGTAAATGAATAGAGATGGACTTAAGCAAGCATTCTCACAGATGGCTTAAGAGCATATTTTTTTCTGTAACAGGACAGAAAGTCAATTTTTTGGTCCAGGAATACTCTCTGAAGTCTTGAGACAAAATATGTTCTGAATTTTTCAGTACAATGGCAGGGAAGTACTGGACCGTGAATCTTTTCATATTGAAACTTCTGGGACAAATACAGTCTATAAAAATAGTGACAGTCAAGAGTATTAATATTTATTCTGTAGCTTGTGATAGTTGCTGTAATAGCCAATAGAAGTGACAGGATCCTACTTTTAGAAGTTCATGTTGAGCTGATTCTTTCTGGCGTTTGTCTTTTAAAAAATTACTGTGTAAAGAACAGGAATTTTGGAAATACTTGAGCTAACTTTGTCTTCCACATCAGCTATAATTATCAGAACTGGATTTATACAACTGTCACTACTACTGGTATGCTTCCTATTATGTTTCCCTTCTTCTCCAGCACTGAGCAAGATGCAGATCAGGGTTAGGCCATTGGTGCCACTTGATGCTTGAGGAGGAAATGGGTGGAAAGGCACATTCCCCCCACACTGCCCTTCCTCCTCAATGTTGCAATATGATAGCACAACCCATCTTTAAGGGTGTTGTTTGTATTGACTTCAGTGGGATTATCCATTACTACAGCAGTAAAATAATATAAGCGTGACAATCCCACTTCCTTTCTGCATCAGTTCATTTTGCAAGGTTTTTCTATATGCTTTGAGAGTGCAGGGAACAATAAACCGTTGCTTGTCTTCTGTATGGTGCCTCTGCCATTGTCTAGTTGTGTTAAGTGTGCACATCTGTGTGCAAAGATTCAGACATGCTGCTGCAGTTAATTTTTATGGCTAATAACTTGATTCTGACATTTCTGAACAGAGCATTATAAGGCCTGTCTTTTAGCTTGAAGCAGGTAACGGTGTCATATGACTGACATCCTGAATACTGTCTTAATTATGAAGAAAGCTGGGCACTGTGATACTATAGTGTTTCACTGGGAAAGCTGAATGGGTGCCATTGTGGGATGACAGTACAGAAGAATGTATCATCAGTGATCATAGCAATGCCTGTCCATCTCAGGGAATTTGCAAGGAAAGAATGGTTTAAAATAAGTTATTCTTCTACTTAGCTGCCTACACTGCAACATTTTTTCCATATATCATATTTTCCTCTGTATTTCAGTGCTTACTATATATTCCAAAAGACCCAAAGGTTCCTTCACCTTTGGTTTGTAACATTTGATTTGAGCCACATAAGCTGTAAATCAACCTTATTAGAAAAGAAGAAAAGATCAGTCATTGCTCATTCAGAGACACAGACCATTTCAGTTTTCACATTGCTTGAAATCCTGAAAGTGTCTTAATTCCAGTGGGACAGAAATTCACTCTGATTTGCAGAATACATCCATCAGTGGAATATATGTAATGAGGGTTTGTGTGTCTCAGTCCGGTGCTACAGTTAGGATTTTTTTAAAGTTGCATTTTCAGAATGAATAAATAAAAGTACTTTGCCTCAAGTTTCAGAGTGTAAGTAGCATTAGAAAGATGTTGTGGACAGTACCACATTTAGCTTTGTGCTATGTTAGTTCACGGATTTGCCTGTGGGTGATCAGGTATAGGACACTGTGAAAAACAGGCTGCTGAAATCACTAGGATGCTCAGCTAATTGAACTGCTATATTGATGGAGCTTGGAAATCACATCTTCTTGTGCTGTCACTGGAGGGTAATGTCCCACTGGTCAGTTGCAGTCAGCCAGTTCTCAGTGGGTTCTGCACGCTGGTGGGGGAAAGACTCAACTTCTCTTTTATTATTTCTTTAATGCACTTTAAAAATGTCTGTGTGTTGGGGTCATCCTTTATATGAGCTCATAGTCATTAGTCAGTCTCTAAGCTTGTGCTACTTTTGCGGTTTGGTGCTTCTGCAGGTAATTGGGCTTAAAAAAATCTAAACTGTTAATTGAATAGCAAGATCCCTTCCTTCACAGACCTTTGAGACTACTCAGCCTTCCTGTATTACTGTAAAAGCCTTGCAATATTTGCCTTCAGAGAAAAAATAAAATTGATGCCATTTTTCTTTTGCAAGAAAACTAAAAAGAAAATAACAACAGTCCTAATTCAGCAACAAGACCTGATATTGCTTCTGCTTCAAAGCAATAATAAACAACGTTCAGATTGGCAAGGGCACTCTCTAGCCCCTTTGATCCAACTGAGAGCCTCAGGTTCATAAAGAAGTTCTCATACCACTGCTATAAATACAGAAGCAACAATGGAATATCCACCTGTGCCTTTCGGAAATGCTATTTGAAGTTAAGTTCCTCAAGAAGTCTATCTTAAGGATGAAAACCAGGCTTTGTATCGGGACTGTGATGGCTATGACCCATTAACAAAAGACAACTATCTCCTCTTAAATATTGGTCTAATAAAAATTACTACTGCTGAGATTTTCAAAGCATTCCAGAGGATGTACATGCATGTTTTCCCTTTATTTCATTTGATACTATCTGTCTATTTTCTGCCTTGACAACTCAAATTCTTTTTCAGAATTATATCCCTAAACAACTTAAATTCAAGTTGCTGTGAAATATAATGTAAATTCCTACATCATATATCAGACACAGAAAAGGAATATATTTTTGTCCTCTTTAATAAGTCTTTAGGAAAGTAATTCAAGGCAAACAAATATTTATTGTACTAATCCATAAACACAAGGGAAAAATAAAATTGTGCCAGCTGAAATAGGGTTGTTAAATACACGTGATACCCAAATTGCATGGTTACTGGGAGTGATTTTGTAATCATTTAATGAAAAAAAATTGGGAAATACTTTCAAAAGCAAAGAACTTTCATGCTTAACTAAACTTGCATACTCACTAAGGAATAACAGATTAGTTGTGCTGATAAGTATGTCAAATGTAGCCAGCCAGCTGAAGCCCCCCCTAAAAGTTTCCGTAAAGAAAACCTACAATCTATTAAGAGCCCTATATAACTCTGGGCAATTTCTCTTGCCAGAAATTCCAAGAGAGAAGCAAGTGAGACACGCATATTTTAAATAGGTATTTCTTAAGAAACCATTATCACCATAAACCAGCTGAGGAGGTCTTTTGACTTCTCACTGAAATTGCCAGTCGAATAGGATGAGGGATTGTTTGCTTGTTTTGAAAAATACAGGAATATGGGAAGCCCCGAAGTAAAGAAGCTTGCTCAGGTCCCAGGCAGTTGTGTGACTTACTTGGTAGTTACATTCGTTTCAGTAGCAACTTTGCTCAGGTCAGATATATGTATATCATTATGGAGGTGATAACACTGATCCTGCAAACTTATCTGAGCTGATCGAGGCAGTGACCTCAAGGTAGCGCTTATTCAGAATCTCCTCCTGATATTGAAAATGCAGGTAGAAACTGTATATTCTGTGAATTGCTTTTAATGAAGGAGAACAATAAAAATTGCAATATTTTTGTTCGGGCATTCAGTTCATGGTGTAGAAGTGCAACTATAAAAGGAGTTACCCTCCTGAGGTCACTTATTTGCTTGCGTATAGGTATGCATCCTGTATTCCATAGCATAGAAGGGTCCATGACAGGCTAGCTGAATCAAACATTAAACATACTTGGATAGGTATACTTAATGCTAAATACTGGGTAATGTTATGGATTTTTTACTAATTTTATATAATTACAGCACTAGGGTGTTGAATTACAAAGGCAATGAGGGTCATGTATTCAGGTGTCTAAAAATTCATCCACTGTATTTCAAACCAGAGGTACTTATAAACCATATATATTATTGAATGTAGATTGCAGCCATTTCTGAAAACAGAATTTATAATCTTTTTTTGTTATGTAAAGCACTGATATTTAACAGAATTAACTTTATAGACAGTCCCATTTTGATAATTATAAGTGTAAGTTTTCAAAGAGAACATCCCAGTTGGAAAGAAGGCAAAAAAATCAGATTTTGAGTAATTTTTAAGCTGAATGTTTTGCAGAACTGCAGCATCAGAATAGCAACTATGGTTTTAAAGACTATTGACTGGACACCTAATATATTTAAAACCTTTTCCCTCTGGTTTGCATGTTGTGGCTGGATCGTAGACTGAGAAGCAAGGAGGATTAGAGTCACGCTGTTGACTCTGACATTAATTCATTCAACTGGTTTTGGCACCATAAAGTACAAGTAATTATTACTCACAATAGTCTGAAACTAATTCTTTTCACATCATGTTGGCTTGTCAATGGTAGCCAAAAAAGTTTTCTTCAATAAACTATTACATTACAATTTCAAATTAAAACTAAACACTAAAATTTGTCAAAAAGGTTGAGGTTTTGTGTGCAGTTTTTCGAATAGTTCTAGCTTTAATGTAAACATTTAACTGGTTAACTGCTTTCAAAATAACAGCAGAAATGGAAATGAGTATGAAAACCATTAACAAATAAAAACATATTTTCTCCCATTATACATTTACTTGAAATAGTAACTTCATATTCTTTTTCATGTTGATATATAGGGTAAGGCTAATATATTTTTCCTTTACTTTATAAAAGAGAAGTTTTCACTGTCATCACCACTGAACTAGTTTGTGTATTAAAAACATAAGAATGTAATCAGTAAAGTAAATTTTATCTAAATTATTCACAGATAAAGACTTTGCAAAATTAAAAGGGTGAATAGTTTTATAATTTTATTATTTCTGTGGTGAATTCGGGCTCATAGTACCTTAAACTGGGACTCTACTTCACTTGGTTTGGAATAATGTACACTTCAATAGAATTAGACTCATCAGGTATCAAACTGTACTACTACTAAAAAAAAGTGTTCATTGCTTAAGCAAATGTTCTTCCAGAGGGAAGAAAACAGGATACAAAATGCTTTCTTATCATGATTGTGCCAAAGAAAAGCTTGCTAAACAATGTGTCTGCTAATGTCTGCAGTGAGGTGGAGCCTACACACTCCTTCAAAGTCAAAGTTGAACAATAGCATTTCAACATTGAGTTTTATGCTGCATTTTTCCATAGACATATAAAGTCTTTCATCATCACAATTACATATTGTATTTTATGCATAAAATTATTAATAATAACTATAACATCTATATTTTTCTTACAATTATTTGTAGAAAATATTATGTTCTCTACCCATTCAAAGGGAATAGATACATTTTAAGTAAAAATATAAGTTATAAGGAAAGTCTGGGAAAGGCAGAGATAAATAATTTAGCCATGGACAAAAGAAACCGATAGGTGACTGAGCAATTACTTTGGATGACAAAAGAGACATATTTTTTCAATAGCAATAGTGAACACTGTAGGGAAGCAGCTTTTCCTCTTATCAGACTGCTGTGATATATATAAATAGGGGAACAGGCAATTACCTCACACCTATATAAGGTTATATTTTAACTGTGGACTTAAATATTGCCCCTTCTAATAACTCTGATATTGTATATGTACCAAACAAACTCTAGTTCAGGTCTAATTAAGTTTAACTGTATGTCAAAGCGTTTACAGGATTAGGGTTTAGGATTTACCTTTAGAATACAGATATTATTTCCATCTTTTATTTTCCTTAGTTTAATAATCTTTTGAGAAACAAGCACTATGGCCTATAGCAATACCCTCTATTTGCAAAATATGACTATTTTTTTCACATACAGGATCAATTGTCTTATTTAGAGATAATTAATCTTTTCCCTCTACTTGGGAAAAAAAAAATATAGTTGTGAAGGGAAGTTTTGAGAGAGTTAATTGGACTTTGATAATCATTAATTCTAATTTAATTAGTCCTTTCCATAGAAGTCTAGCTCACATGTTGTCAAACAGTAACAAATGTCAAGACCTTTAGAGAAGGTAATGCTGGTATTGTGATGTTTTAAAAAATTTACACTATAGAGTAGCCCTAGAACATGTATGGCAGAAAACAATGTGTAAGTAATGATCTTTTTTAGGAATCATGAAGACATTCCTTAGTTTGTAGGGGAAACTATGCTTCAAGATTTAGTGAGTTAAATAAGGGAAAAAACCTATCCAATTACATTTTATTTTAGCTTTTGGATTTTAACCCTGTAGATGTTAAACTGCAAATAGGACTAGTATTGAACAAAGGACAATATAAATGCTGTTTCATTGTTTCCACCCAAAAATGCTTCTAGAAACCTTGGGATCTTTCTCAACTTACAGAAACTACTGTTTGTTATAGATTTTTTCCAATCTCTTCCTACTATAAAGGAAGAAAGATGATCTGTAGCAGGAGCACCAATATGATCTGTAAGAAGGCCTCCAGTATATTTGAGTGATAATGCGAAAAGAGAACAAAAATAAATTTTTATTTAAATTGAGGGATTTCTCATCTGAAGTTTCTATGCTGCCTTATACTGTGGAAGTAACAACTATTGCTATGTTTTCATTTGTAGTGTATTCCAGCTACCTATAACAAATGCAGTCCAAAAATGCTCATTCAGTGCTAGTAGGGATACGCAGCTGCTGGAGCAGAAATGCAGATGTTCAGCGGGGAAATCAGGGGAGCATTCTGCTGGAGGATTAGCACTCTAATTAGACCTTGTGCCTCTGCACCATTTGCAGGGACTCACTTTCTCATAAGAGGTACCTGTGCTAAAGCTTACTTCACGTCATAGAATCATAGAATAGTTAGACTGCTATCAGGTCTCCCCAAAGCCTTCTCTTCTCCAGGCTGAAAAACCACAACTCTTTTAGCCTGTCCTCGTAGGAGAGGTGCTCCAGCCCTCTGATCATCTTCATGGATGTCCTCTGGACTCACTCCCACAGGTCCATGTCCTTCTTAGGTTGGGGGCCCCAGAGATGGACACGGTACTCCAAGTGGGGTCTCACCAGAGCAGAGTAGAGGGGCAGAATCACCTCCCTTGACCTGCTGGTCACCCACATCTTCTGATGCAGCCCAGGGTATAGTTGGCTTTCAGGGCTGCAGTCGCACATTGCTGGCTCATGTTGAGCTTCTCATCAACCAACACCCTTAAGTCCTTCTCCTCAGGGCTGGTCTCAATTAATTTTCTGCCCAGTCTGTATTTGTGTTTGGGATTGCCCCACCCACATGCAGGACTTTTCACTTATTGAACTTCATGAGGTTTGTGCAGGCCCATCTCTCCAGTCTGTCCAGGTCCCTCCAGTGTGTCGACCACTCCACACAGCTTGGTGCCCTTGGCAAACTTGCTGAGGGTGCACTCAATCCCACTGTCCATGTCACCGACAAAAATTTTAAACAGCACTGGTCCCAATACCAACCCCTGAGGGACGCCACTCATCACTGGTCACCACTTGGATATTGAGCCATTGACCGCAACTCTTTGAGTTTGACCATCCAGACAACTCCTTATCCACCGAGTGGTCCATCTATCAAATCCGTATCTCTCCAATTTAAAGACAAGGATGTCGCACGGGACAGTGTCCAATGCTTTGTGTAAATCCAGGTAGATGATGTCGGTTGCTCTTCCCTTGTCCAATACCACTGTCACCCATTCGTAGATGGCCACCAAATTTGTCAGGCAAGATTTGCCCCTACTGAAGACACGCTGGCTGTCACCAGTCACTTCTCTGTTTTCTGTGTGCCTTAGGTCTTCAGGAGGATCTGTTCCATGACCTTGCTGTGCACAGAGGTGAGTCTGATTGGCCTGTAGTCCTCTGGGTCCTCCTTTTTTACTTTTTTAAAAATGGGGGTTGTTTCCCCTTTTCCAGTCAGTGGGAACTTAACCAGACTTCAATGACTTCTCAGTTATGATAGACAGTGGCTTGGGAACTTCATCTGCCTGTTCCATTAGGACCTGCGGATGTATTTCATCAGGTGCCAAAGACTTGTGCACCTTTAGGTTCCTTAGATGGTGTCAAACCTGATCTTCTCCTACAGTGGGCAGATCTGCATTCTCCCAGTCCCTGCCTTTGCATTCTGAGACTTGGGTGGTGTAGCTAGAGCACTTGCCCATGAAGACCAAGGCAAAATAATCATTGAGTACCTTGAGCCTTTGAGACCTTCCCTTATTAGAAAGAGTCTGGGGAGCAGATGTCATTGTCAGTCTTTATTTTAAATAATCTAGGTGGTGGACAGTACTGGAAGGGGCAAATCAAAAGATTTTCTTGTGCAGTTCCTTTGCCTGGAAACAGGTTCACCAACATTAGTGCCTCTCCTGAAGCACGTTTAGCTAGCCTTGTCCTAGAGGTCTCCTGTAGTTTAGATCTAATGCATCCATCATGTTGAGGAATTTCTTTCTTCTTTGTAAAAGAAGTAGTTAAAACAGAACTTGCAAAGTTCTAGGGTGCTAATTGCTTCACCAGCTGCCCTCCCGCACAAAAACAAGTGCAAGCAACCACTGGATGAAACTGACAACAGCTATCTCATGATCTCACAGCTGCATGTCTGATTGTTCACCAATACTTTTCCCAGGGGCTGAGGAGATAAGCTGTATGTATTGGCATGGGAGCAAACGCATGCAGTACGCACTTCTACTGATACTGCTTCTGGTGCAAGACAATATAAAAAATATTGTCTATTTGCTGTTAGTGCAGCTTCAGGGATAGTTCAAAAAAGAATAGGCCTCTTTAAAGGTTGGTGTTGTATTTCTTTTTCTAGCAATTTGAGAAATGAAACTCTGAGTTATAGGAGCAGCTTTTGTTGATGCAGTATTTACAGCGAAAACAATTATACTTCCTGCCTGTTTAAAACTTCTGACTGAATAACTCAAAAGTTACAAACAGTAGTGCCTATGTTGAAGACTTTCACATTTTTCAGCAAGCATGGACTGTGAAAATTATACTGGAAAAATCCATAATACTGGAGTCAAGAACCTGTGTGAAATAATTATTTTCTGGCACAAAACCTAAGAAAAATACAGAATAAGTATTCTGATGTTTTCAAATGCCAACAAGAAAAAATAAATATTTTTTATCTGGTTAAGAGATTCATTACTCATTCATATTTTACCATAAATGACATAATTCTTTTTAGCTGTTGCTATTGGTCTTTCTGAAATCTTTTCTAGAAACACAGTACTTGAAGGATTGATCAATATTATAAACCACATATCTATATTTGTTTAAGAAGATTTTCTTTAAAAGGATTAGGTTGAAACATAACAAGCCATGGAACACGTTGATTAAGAGCAGTGTCTGTAGTAACTGGTTAACAGGCTAACAATGACATACAGAACTTTCTCCATCCCTCCTAACATTGTTCTTCTAATACTTGCTAATTCATCTCATTATAGTCATAAACTCAGATTCAGAGTTGTCCTTAAATCACATCAGAATCCTGCATTTAGTAGCAGTACAGGCTGCCTGGCATCACCTATTGCAACCATGTTCAAAGATTCTAAAATATTTGCTGATTTACTCTGACCATTAATTTAATAAAAATCAAATTACAGAATTAAATCACTGCAAGACTTGCCATGCTGTTTATTGATATCTAATATACATATATTTGCAAGCAGTCAATACCTTCGGTGCTAGGTACAACATCAGTTCTCACTACAACTCTCCATGCAAAGCAGACATCAGCACATCTGTTTTATATGCACAGCACATATGTAAATGTATCCTTCAACGTGGAGTAACTACCAAATCTTTTTTTATACTCAGAAAGTTTACTCTAGCATACAGCAAAGAAATATGAACAACCATCTAATGCACAGCCCCTCTACAGTTTTGAGACTCTCTTATAGTAACTACTGGTATACTACAGGAGTCAGCTGTGTAGGAACTATGTAGAATGATTGTCATTATAACCTTTCAGTCTTTGTGATCTTACAAAACATTCCTTGTATTAAAGTTACTTATCACAAACTATTATTAAACTGGCAAGCCATTAAAATGCAACAATTAAATAACGTCATACTTTTAAATATTATCTTTACTTCTGATTCACTCCTGTAAATGAACAGCATGAGAAATTTCACTGCAGTGACCTGACACAAAATATGTAGGAGTCTGGTGTGTATTTCCATCAACTATCAAAGGTTTTGCACCCAATTCTTGGATTCCCTGCAAATGACATTAAATGTATGTTGCTTGAACTTAAAATGTTTGATCTTCGTGATACAAACAGCATTTCATAAGAGAAAATAAGAATGGCATTAATATCTGCTAACATATTTGTACTCTTTCTAGGTTTTCAATGCCATACTACCTTGAAAGTTAGAATAAAAAGCAAGAAAAACATTTTGAAGGCTAAAGCCTAAGAAGCTTTCATCTTGCTTAGTAAAACAGTACACCTGTTCTTGGCCGTTTACAGCAAAGTAGTTCCGCAGAGTTTCAAAATCTGCAGAAGTTAAAATACCACTTGCAACAATTGAAACTCAAAGGTTATACTCTATCCAAAGAAATTCATGGCTTTATCAAAAGGCACAAAACCCCCATATTTCTTGAAGCGTATTGGTGGTAAGTATACTTTACCTCCAAGTATTCAAAGTACTCTAATAAAATTTGTGTAAAATTTTTATTCAAATGAGCATAGGTAGTATAAAAGCCAAACTAGACACATACTTCAAAATGAAGGTTGATGTTCATAATTTACTCAACTCTTACATAGCCCAACATAATATGAATTTCATAGTATGAATGTATTCTGTTGTGTATCTGAATTTCTTCTCCAGCTTTTGTCACTCTATCATTCATTTCTTCTATATTTTTAATTAATTTTAGAAAAGAGATTGCACCTTCAAAACCAGCGATGTGAGGTCAACAATTATTTAATGTATTCCTTTATGGCAAACTGAGCTCTCCATCACATTTTATATGTAAAAAAATGAACCAAGGGAAATTCATAACAGGTCCTGATCCTTCCTTTACACAGCGTTCAGTTAAGCTCTTAATATCAAAATGAGTTTCTATGCAAATGCCAGGGTTTGGAGAGCTCCAGACACAGGGCATTTGAAGATTCAGAAGCACCTGGATTATCCAAGCCAACTGAAATGGCATATAAGGACCTCTGCTGAGAAAAGCTGCATAAAACAGTTGTATTATCAGCATGGTCAAATTGGATTCCTCCTCTGCCTTTAGTGTGAGATTTAGCAAATCACAAAATACAAGGAAATTAACAAAACACATGGATTTTTTTTTTTTGTTAGTGCACTAAATCCTTGCGGATGCAAAGTAAGAGAATAGACAGTAAAAAAGGGGAAGTGTCTTTCAGATGAGAAGATCTGCCATAGAAACAATAATCCACAAAAATAATTGGTCATCTCTAAAAAGATTAGTCAACTATGGCCACGATTGAAAATTATTTATGTTAAATATTTGTAGCATTTAAAAACCTTACCTGTTGCATCCAGCAATATATGTAATGAGATTTTATTTTTACATGTTACATTATTGTTTAAACAGCCTTGTGTCATTATGCTTTTAAACCTGACATAGCTTCTTTCTAAAGGAAGAATTTATGGACCAGTCATTCCCATTCTTCCTCCATCCCGTCCTCCCTCTTTCATAATAAATCGATCAGTTTATTCAGTTCCTTTTAAATTTTCCAATTCTAAATAAAGAAATTATTTTTATTTCTAGTCATTACTGCCCAAGAAGCTGTGGTGGGATGTGGAGCTTGGATAATGAGGTCTCTGTGCTTGAAGAATGATGAAGACTGGCCTTGCTGTCTCTTGTTGCAACCCAGGCAAGATAACAGACACTGGGTAGTTCTTTTTTTCTTCAAAAGGCTGTCATGCCCGATGACTAACCTCTGCCCCATTACCTGTGAAGTGCATATTAAATTTGACACCCCTGCATATGCTAATGAAGATTATAGAGATCATGCTAAACATATATGACTATAGCACTCATCTCTCCACCCAAATCTTACCACAAGTGACCTGGGGGGAGGGGGAGGGGAACCTTGCAATTTTGGGGATAAAAGAAGGAGAAAATGACTGTTAAATTGGGAGAGAAGAATCTTGATACCTGATGGACCAGTCAATGGGCTGCGTTCTCTTCCTCCACCCCAGGCAGCAATGCCTTTCTGGGTAAGCACGGCACCTTTAACCCTCTGGTGAATGTTACCCCTGGGCTGCTGTAATATTATTATTATTTTTGCTAGCAATATTAACCTTAATTAGTCGTGCTGTTGTAGTCAGTGAATTTTTCAACTGCAATCTCAAATCTGTTCTGTTGCTCTCAATAAAATAACTAATTTCAATATTTGTGAATCTGACTCAGTGAAAGTCCTTTGCTGGGGCTCTGATAGATAAATCAGTGAAAGTCCTGGGGCTCTGACAGACAAATAATGAAACCACATTCCTTTTAGTGTGACATGGGACTCTTGACTAAACGTCCTTGCCATTTCTGATCTTTTTTTTTTTTTCCGTGCTAAGCAAACACTGGGCGGGGGGCAGGGAAGAAACACATCCTGCAAAAACGTTAATTCTTCACCAGCAGAAGTTGCCAGCATATGCTTTTGGTCTTTGCCAGCAAGAGCAGACCCACAAATAAAGATTTCCTCACACTACCTACCTTAAACAAATCTCTGTTCCTCGTTGACCAGCTCCCCAGGCGTTCCGTCCGTTGGAGCAACAATCATGGTCGTTCCAAATGTTCTTGCTAAAAAGGGAATAACTTGTCAAAAGCCACAAGTAAATTTTTGTAGCCCTTTAGGATATTTCTGCCTTGCAGTCCAGAAAAATCTCTGTGGCTTATGGAAACCTACTTCACCTAATTTTGAATTAGCTTCTTCTGGCTCTGATTATAGTTTTGCAGTATGTGATGAAATAGACTGCAAAATTCATCTCAGGCTTTGTGGCTGCATAGTTTGTTCTAAGATCCATTCTGTGGTGGCTCTGCTACCATCATGACCATAGGTAGGTAATGTATAATGCTGGGTACATCTGCCAGAACAGCAGGCATTTCTTTAGCCTACTGAAGAGATGTACCATGCATCACTTCCTGGTCATGAGTGCAGAAAAAAACCATGTGGACCAGGAAGGCAGAACTCTTTGCAAATAAAAATGTCCACAAAGCAGTCCTCCAACTCCTAATGCTTTTAAGTAACGTTCTCCAAACTATTTTCGTTACATGTTGTGTTATCACAAGGTTCTTAGCTAATACTTAGTTGATAAGCGCTATATGGTGATTCTTTGTGTAACAGCTCAAACTTCCCTAAGTAGTCTGTTTTTTTCTTAAGCTAATTGATATTAAATTAGGACTCTTTACCATGTATGCATATGTAAACATATTGACACAGGTTGAAAGAAACAACAGGTGAAGAAGTAATGAAAGGAAATTCCACAGGCTGAGATAAAATGCTGAATGGTCAGGGTGTATGGCTTTCTCATCTGAGTATCTGCATAGACAGACGACTATATTAATCATTTTACTCTTCCCCAAGTAGTCTGGGCTGCAGTCCCAAGCTGCTAAAAGACATGAGGAGAGCAAGCTGAAAAGTTAGATGGAGGTGGTTCATTAAAACTGAGGGGACAAAACGGATAAGGAAACACAGCCCAGAAATACTAGCACTTTATCACTTAGGACCTTGTGAGAAACTCGCTCACCATATTGAATTTCAGTCGGGGCAAACTCGGTGGAGCAAAGAATATTTATTACAGCTCTGGGAGTTACACAGGGGATTTCTCCTCCTGTGGCTCTTTTTCCCTTTACAAACGCTTGTTTTTATTTCGTAGTCCTTATAATTATTCATGTTTTTTTCTTTGAAAATAATTTGCATAATCAATGAGTTTTCAGAACGCAACCCACCCCCAAATACATAGTCAATGAGTTCTTGGAATGCAACCCACCCCCAAACATGCCCCCTCCTTTCTAGTGGCACAGGCGATCTGCTTCCTCAGGGGTCTTCCTGGTGGTCATCGGAGGGAGGTTCAAAGTCTTTATTACCATGTCCTTCTTGTGGCTTCTTTATTCTTTACACTTCTGTGGTTATCTTAGCTAACGACGTCACCCTTTGTTTTGCAATGGTTTGGTACTTCCAACTGTTGCTTTCGTCTGATATTCTGTCTAACGCTATCCCTTTTCCAAATGCATCGCAAGCATGCACCCATCTTAGCTGAAGCCATAGCAAGCACACATCCCTTTTATCTGAAGCAAAATTCTCTGCTAAATTACTTGTTACAACCTTTACGTAAGGAAATGTGAAATGCTTCTGAAAATCAGTGATGCACAGAGAGGGTGAGTGATACATTTCTTGGCCTTGCCATCAGGAACATTCTGCTGGGGGGCATGGGGCAGTGGGGTATTCCCCCACTCCTGATTTCTTCTAACCCTCTTGTGATATTGCCAGCAATAACCTGCTCTGACTTCATCTATCTTAAGATCCGGTTTAGGCTGATGTGAAGCAGCAACAGCAGAAGCGAAATAGCTGGTGAGACAAATGTGACTGTTCTGCAGGGCTCAGGCTCTGCCCTGAGGGTTCCTTTTGATGTGGGCTGATTTGTTACAGACTTCAGGGCCCCTCCTCTGCTTCCCATTTGCATGGATGAATTTTCTGAAAACATGCTAATTGCACAGTTCTCAGTTTCCTTTATGAACTCAGTCAGAGTACTATCTCTGTCAAGGGCCTCTTGTAGCTTAAAAGCTCTTTGTTTCCTCGCCATTGTAGTTTTAATTTCTGCAACGCAAGAGTTGAAGGCCTCCGTTCTCCAGTAATAACTCATTAGCCTCAATCTTGGATTGTCCCCAAATGCATATAACTTATTTTCCTTTTTCCCCGGTATTTCTTAAAGCCTTCTGGTGCAGTTAGCACTTTGCCATCTGCTGCCTTCGTGACACTGCAGTAGGGAACGACTGGTCTGAGTGATGTTTTCTGAACCATGATGAAAACTGTGTCTGTGTTCCCATTTCTCGCTGTGCTACTCTAACATACTACATTCTTCCTCCTGATCTATTACTGCCTGTCTTCAGTCACTAAATGTGGTATCTTTCAGGCTAGACACTTGCAGTTTAAGTGTATTCATCTCACTGTCCTTTCTTCACTAATTCCTCTCATCTCCCTTTTCTGCTCACCACTGAGTAATAACTCCATCTCTACCTGCTGTTTCCACATTCCATGGTTTATTTATCACGTTTTTCACTATGTGCAAGATGACATGTTTTATTTGAGACCATTGCTTATTAGCGTCTTGTCATAAAGCAAATACCTTTACACTCTCTTCTCAAATTTAATGCTGCTTTAGAGTCATGGAAGAAAGAGGACTATGACCCAGCGGTTGTGAAGGGGTATCGGCTGTCTCTGTCTCAGTATAAAAAGAGTCTCTGTACCAACTTTGGCTAGGCAATTCAGAGAAGAATGGTGGGAACGGGTGAAAATTATAAATACATTGTATTAAGGTAGGTAGTTTCAAACCCACTGTGTCTTCTGTGGTGATCTAAGCCTGTGATTTGCTGTGTCTCAGGAAAGAGGAGGTAAGGTTGCATTTTGACTCACTTTCTTTCTGGAACCTCAGCTTCATTTGCAAATAACTTGAATTGGGTGGGAATCACAGTTAAGTAGAGGTCAGGCTGGACAAGGGTCCCGGATTAATAGTTTCAAAGATTCTGCCCCGAGTAGAATTAATTTCTATACCGTTATGCTGCAATACAGAACTGTCTGGGAGTCCATTCTGGCTGGACCAACTCCATTCTTTACATCTTAACATGGGGCTTTTTTGGGAGTTATCCTTTCAGTCCATTGCAGCCCGGGACTACCTCTGCACTCTAGGATCTCACTGTGCCTGGGAAATCCTATGTCTGATTCATGCCACCATCACTCACTTTGCATGTGAGTGTGAGACACACAATCTGTGTAGGCTTATTCTCTACCTGTAAGAAAGAAATAAGACTTCTTCTGCTGCAGAGCATGGTTTAGTGTATCCTGTAAAGTTTCCAAGAATTCATCTACAAGGCTCTGAGAGATATAACATTACGCTACAGTAATCACATTGACTTCATGGACTATACTGATGGAACAGAGGGCAGTTCAGGCTTTAACCTTTCACTGATACTATCCTTCAAAACGTAAGTACCATCAGTGACCTAACAATAAGCTCACATGCATTTGGCAGAGTTACTGCTGGGTGCTGTGAAGGCATGCTCATATTTAAAGTTTAAGAAGAACTTCAGTGTTTATCTCATCTGATAACTTTCTTACTGTTGAAAGTATTTCTGCACTGGTCAGAGGCTAGAGGAAAATTACTTTTAAAATCTGAATTACAGTCTTAGTTGTGTTTTAGTTTTTTAATGGAAGCGAGAAAGTTTAAAAAAGAAAAGCACTATTTTTTGTCCTCTCTCTTATCTAGGAAATAATTTGGTCTGTCGGTTTCCAACTAGTCCTGTTTGTGATGTATTAATTTAATGTAATTTTAAATGTAATGCAATCACATTATAAGACTAACATATCCAGGACTGGACAACCTCTGAAATCTGAGAGTACACTGTAATATAGTTACTTTGGGAGTTTTCCTGTGCTGTAACAACAATGACAAATTTTGTTAGCTCCCTGTGGTGCACTGTGGATCTTGTTCTGGTGTCATTCAGGAGTAGCCTCAGAAGAGGAGAATGTTATCACCACAAAATTTTCCCTTTTTTTTTAAAGCAATGGGTAGAATAAGACATATATACAAATGATGTTACTTATGATGTCTATTAAGGTTTAAAAAAAAAAAGCCTTTTGATCAGCTCTGCTGACTAGCGCTAAAAAAGTCTAAAAAGCTGGCCCTAACAGTGTTCTTAGAAATTTGAGAAATTTTATCCCCATCATCCTATTGAGGACGATAAATTTTTGAAAGCTATGTTTCTTGAACTTTGCAAGCAGTGTTTGCAAGCAGTCAAGATTTTCTCCTAAAACTCTCCTAAAACAATCATTGACTACTGTTAAAGCCATGAGTGTCAGAAGCACATCTAAGAGATTTTACCTGTACACAGAAGATGCTTCCACTGTTAATAGAGGCTTCTGGCAAACTGAAAGTGAAATTGGGAGGGCTTTCTTCCCCAAAGGGCTAAACAGAGCGTAGGCAACTTCAGACGACTCTGCTGTGGTTAACAATTGTCTTATGGGATATGACCATTTGAGTTAAACACGTTATTTAGCTGAGCAGCATTAAAAAATGACTTTGGGCCTGTATGCCATGACAGCCCAAATTTGACATCACAAATCTGAAATTTTAAGATCACTCAAAGGAGGGTTGGTACTGCAGTTTTCTTGACAATAGCTTCAGCGGAGCAGAGCCCCAGGCAATGATCCTTTCACTATTGCACTTGCTCTCTAAGCAGAAGAGAGTTTCTGCTGGCCATCACTACTGCTAGCTGTCTAAAAGCATCTTGAAGTGAACATTTTATGCAGCCGCTGTAATTTCACCTACACTTGCCAGTTTGGTTTTGGGGTACAGAAGTGGTCTTTGGTATGGAAATGATGGTAATAGGTGATCAGTTTCTCATGGCAGCATGGTCCATAGCCTTAGCTCTTGTATATGATATTCTTCCAGTTATGCCTGTGTCTGTGCTCAGGGCATCGTAATTAGGGAAATGTTAGCTATTACCACCAAGTAGATAAGGAATCTAAGGAATGATTAATCTCTAGGTCTGAATTTTTATTTCTGAGAATGCAAAGTATGTTTTGGCTCATATTATTTAATCTGCGTCTAATTATGAGACCACAAGTTAGTTTATGCTTTTAGTAACCTGGTAATCCTAGATGAGGAACGATAAGACCAAATGCTATTGTTATTATGACCTTGTACATTATGAACCATTAAGCCTTTGCTTAGTTATTCCCACAAAACCCTTTTTGTGCTTAGAAGTGCCCAAATTTGAAATGAAAATGAGTTTTTCTTTTAATAGTTTATTCTATCTGTTAATCCCACTGTTATTTTTTTTATATGCCTGCCTTTGTGTTTGAAATATTAATTTGTCCTGAGACAAACGTGCTGCTGCCACTATATTAGCAGCAACTTGTAGTAATAGCAGCCATAGTAGTAGTAGTAGTAGTATTGATGATATTACCACCCCAGAGGAGGAAAGGCTTAAAATCCAGAGTAGAGAGTAAATTTATCCACATAAAAAATAAAATTTGAGTTATACAGATTTTGGGTACTGGCCTTATAAATACCAAAGCTGGAGACAAAAAAAAAAAAAAATAAAAAAAATCATATTTGACAATAGCTGTTCAGAAAGTTGATATTTTAACAATTAAGAACATATATTTAAAATAAAAGCACAGGAAAGAAAATATTTTTTGTTGTTATTGCCTCAGAGTTATGAAAGAGTTAACAGAACTGTGAAATGAAAGGGTATTTGGTTTACCTTAGGTAGAGGAAAAAAAATGGTTTAGCTAGGTACTGCTGAGGCATAAAATGCCAGCTACCCCAACAAGAAAATGAAGACAAACTGTTTAATTTCAGTTGGAAGAGCATAGAGTCTTGTCCTGTTACTGGCAAGTGCAAAGTCTTGGTTTCTCTTTCCTTCTTCCTCGGGAGGAGTCTCTGTTGTCTGATAATATTTCTGAGTTCATGTGTCACTCTCTTCTTCATTGGGCAGTAATTTATTTCACTCTTCCTTTTTCAGGCATCCAGTGAAAAGGAATCACATTTGAGATCTGTAGCCCTCATTCAAACTTTGACTAAATTATACTCAAGCTTGAAATAGTGCTTGCCTAAAGGCAGAGTCAGTGGGTGCAGGAGCATCCAGGTTCTTAAAGCTGAGGCAATACACTGTGGCACTGGAAAGGAAAAACTTTCCATTTCTTGTGGTACATTAACATGCTTCAAAAAAAACCCCAAACCCAAACCAAACCAAACCAAATCACTCCCCCCCAAAAAAAAAAAAAAAAAAAAGAGCTTTTATTAAAGGGAAAGCAAAAAAGAAACAATAACTACTGCTTAGATAAAATAAGTAAAAACAAGGTAGTTATAAGGGAATGCAGAACGCCATTAGGCAGAAAAGCTTTGCACTTCAGAGTCTGGAAATTTCTGTTGCATTTCTTTTACTGGAAATTACCAGAATTTCTAAATCAAACCTTTTGTGGGAACAGAGCTGTTTCTCATGAGATAATAATAATAGTAGTAGTAATAATAATAATAATATTTTTTAAAAAAACAAGATTCCTGTTATCATTATTATCCAAATGTTCTAGTTATACATTGAATTAAGTATTTCAATACTTTCGGTTCTAGTGTTTTATAAAAGTTCCGCCACTGTTTTTCAAATCAGCACACACCCTGGCATTATTATAAATTACTTTTATTTCTCAATAATTCTAACATTCTCTAACAATTCTAACAGAAAAATGTTTTAATATCAACAGTTCTAAAGGAAAGATCAGGCTAAATTATCATAGGATTTACAAATGAAATTGTAAATTCTGGAAAATGCAAGTATATTTCAATATCACCATTTATACCACAGAAAAAAAACCTTGGAAAATGTAACACACGTTTAATGACTTTTTTTTTTTGCATTAAATGATATCAAAATTGATAATTTTAAGACTAAAATTATTAATTTCTCTCTAGAAAGCAAATTCAACAGCAAAGCTTTTCTTGCTGTAAATAGGCCATAGAGAAAAGAAGTCACATCCTCTTCAATGCTTTACTAACCTCCTAAAATGCGTATCATCAAGGGTAGTCTGAGGCAGGGGGAAGGAGACTTTTCTCTGAAATGACAGATGGTGAAGAAGTTGGAAAGATTTGTGCCTGCACTTGCAATTAAGGTAATTTTATGCATGGCTTTCTTAGCTAAAGGTTCCTCCTGGTAGAAGCGACTAAGAGAAAGCTAGACAGAGGAAAGGTTACACGGAGATGCAACCAAAGACCATGCTAAACATTCCTTGAAAAAATGAATTTCATGGCATTTCTTAATTTTCTTAAAATAGGTTTTATAGACACACAATGTTAAATATAGGAACATTTTCAATTTCAATAAGGCAAGTTGCTCAGATGTTATGTGACTGAATTTATTTCCTTCCTTGCATGACAGTTTATGTTACCTTAAGCTTTAAAAACTGGTAACATGGCTGTTCCTTGCCTGTACCCCTGTGTTACAGCCAGAGGCTGCAGAGTTTTTCCTCACTACTGGTGTCAAGGTGGAACCGCAAACAGTTCAGAGAGATTTGATGGCTCCTTGCTGACTGCAGTACAGCTACACTTTGCTGTCTCCTTCTGCAGACGCTGACAAATGGACTGTGGAGGAGGACCCAGGGTTGTTTAACATCCTCTTCTCTCCCATTTGAATATGTCTGCGCTGACTAGTAAGTTAAAAATGTTTCAGCTGGGTTTGTTTACTGTTTGCCAAAAGCTTAGGAGAAATCCAGCTAACACAGGACATATCCTCTGGAGGACAATGCTGCTTTAGCTTGGCTCTTTTCAGGACTGGAGATAACTTTATATGCAGCTTGCCCAGGTACCTCTTATGCTTCACTGCAGGTAGACAAAGCTTATATGGGATGAAAATAAACATGTTGATGAAAGTGGGCTTTTTCATTAGTGGTTTTTCTTGAAATGCTTTCTTTCAAAAGATTCCTATAGTGGAACTCTATCAGACGATCAGCCATACTGAATCATATGCTACAAAAATCACAGGCCAAGTGTCTAAGCTGATCTCAGCTCAAATGCTCTGTGTTCAGTGTTCTTATTGTCAGAAGAGCATTGGTGCAGATATAATACTTGGCTAAATATATTTCTGTATCTTGTTGATCCATTACTCCATAGGCTGTTTTCCTGTTGCAGATAATTTTATAGGTGACACCTAGGAGTGACAAATGGGTTTATGGAGGGTGTTTTTGCATCTGCCAACCAAAAGATATTCACTAATCCTTTTACTCTGAAACAAATCATGTAGCTCATGGTTAAAATGAGTTTAAAAAAAGCTGAGAACATTTGTGAATTTCCTATCTGTTACAGCAGTTGTCTGACTCTATCTCCTTTGTCATTTGTTATAAAACCTGTGGAAGGACCTTGAAAGGTGAGATAGATTTTTTTTTTTTTTTTAGTTTTGCTAGTATATTTTCCACTTATGTGATCTTTATTAAAATTGGGGATGCTAAACACAGATTTTATCTGGAAAACACTATGATAATTATGATAGGCTACATCACAAGTCAAAAGCTAAGTTTTTGTTGCCTGCATACCTTTATGTATACTAAATTTCATATTTTGCTTACTTGGTTTTTTTCCAGGTGTCATTATTACTGACTAGTGTGGAAGCCACGGCTTTGTGTGGCTGAAGAAATGAGGCATTTGACTGGGACTCAGAAGACCTATACTCTATTAATGGTTCGATTTCTGCTTCTTCTCCAGTGTCTTTAGCTGCTCTTTTTTTTTGAAAGGAAATCAACATATCTGCAGCAAGTGCTTAGGCTGACTGTCCTGTAACAGGACTCTCTGTCCTTGCTAAGAATGCAATAACAGTTTGAACAGTTTGAATTAGTGACATTTACTTCCATTACTGTGCATTAAAATCTGATATTGATTTGCTAACTGCAAGCATCCATACGTGTTTACTTAGATAAAGTAAACTGAAACTTAGATAAAGCTTCACTGGAAAAAAAAACAGTCAAGAGGAGGTTAAATTTTTTAAGCTATGAATAATGATAAATTTTCTCATTTTTGGACGGTACTTTACAGTAAAGTTGTGTCATGAAGTTTTTGGTATTAAAATTAAGTGGCTAATAATGTGCATTTCAAAACTGACAAACAAGATAAAAACAGAACAATAAATTTAAAGAAAAAACTCTCAAAGACAACTTCATTTTCATAGTTTTCTAACTGGAGTTGCTAGTCTGATGAGCCGTATTCTACTCTCTTCAGTTTGTTTTTTCCTGAATTTTGATTTTTCCTAATCTTTCAATAAAGTGTAAAATGCAGTTTGGAAACCAGTTATTCACTCCTTTTCTTCCTGCCTCTGTTCCTGAGGCTGTATAAGATAATACATGATATCATACAGAAGTTGTGTTCAGAAGAAAAAAGTAAAATCTTAACTGTCAGAGATTTTTCAAGATGATTAACAAAAATCATAAATACGAACATTAAAATCAGGATTTGTAATACCAATGAAGCATACAATTAGTCATGCAACAAAGTCTTTGAAAAGTCAAGAGAAAGCCAGTGAAAAATGAAGAAATTTCGTGTTTAATTATGAACATCTTAATTCTTATACTAAATTCATCACTGAAAAAAGATGCCTGGATGTCTTCGCAAAATGATTAAAAACGGTAATTTCATCTTCAGAGCTATGCCTTGATCTGTGAGCTACAAACTGTATTTAATATTGCAAAACAAAATTTTGAAGTGAATTAGGATTATCTTCAGGACAATGTGCTCTTTAGTGAATGTATTGTATATAACACATTAAAAGAAAAACTAAAACATGTTTATGTGTCACACATAGAAGCAGTAGCAGAAAAAATGACATCATAATCTTGAAAACTTTTTTTTGCTGTTAACAAAGTGAATACTGATCACAGAAGTCCTTAAAATGCTATGTAATTTGTCAAAGTTATATCCATCAACAAAGACTGAACATTCACTGCATTTGTTTTGGGAAGACTGTATTGCAATTCAATAATCTGTCATTGTTTTTGCATATTACTCAGTAGTACAATTATATAATAAACACTTGCCATGATACTAACCAATCAGCTTCTTTAAACACCAGTAGATTGTATATTATGAAGCCCATTACAGCTGTATTATTAAACTTTGGGATAGAATTGCCAGATGAAATATACTCCTATGTTTCCTTAATTACGAGGAAATGGAAGTCTTGTCAAGAGTCATTGTCTTACACCATTAATATTTAACCATGGCAATGGCTTAAGATTTAGCTTGGCACTTCCTACTTTTCCAAAAATTAGCAAAAAATTAATTTCAAATTACTATATAGAAACATAGGAAGACTTTAAGATTTAATTTTGACTAAAGTGAAAATTTACTGTTTAACTGCAAGAGTATTTTCAATGAATGTCTTAGACATCCAATTAAGTGATACTCCATGACAGCTGAGGAGGTTAAACCATGGAAGATGTAGAGAAGTCTGAAATTATGTTTTGTGTAATTATTAATTTAGCTTAAAGAATAGTATCTGTATGTCACAAACTATATTTTTTGTCCTAGAATGGGTAAGAATGTCGTGTATTCCATGATCTGAGGTTATTTGTGTGTATTGGATGTTCTCTGATCATCTTCATTGTGAAGTGATGTTTTCTGTTCATTGTGGGTGTTCTAAACCTTAACATTTTACTCTTCATTTTGACTACAAGATTGTTAATCTAGAAACAAACTGGGTGACTTGGAACATTTACATGTTCTTTCTCTTCTTTCAGTGTGATATCAAGAAGATAAGAGGTTTTATACGGTTGTAATCCCATACAAAATATTGAAAATTACTTGAGAATAATCACCTTTGGCTAAAAGTGTCCTAAGTTATAGGACAATTTTGGTTTTACGTTTTTCTTTTCTTTCTCTAATTAACTGTTGTTGTGGTGATGTGAATACTGAATTTTACTAATATCGTCCATAAAAACACTTATTTATGCGGATTAGGTGGAGAAAAATGTAAAGAAAAAAGGAGACAAACCATAAGCTGATATGCTGAGTTAATGCTGTGGGTAATGAACGACAGAAAGGGTAGTAAAGAGCACAGCATTTGCTTAAATGTAAAACTCAAAAAATTCTTAACATAGATCTGTTGAGGTAGCAAATTTTTTTGCATATTTTATATTATTTTATTTCATTTTTTTTTCTTTTTTAAGACATTAACAAACATTATATTCTCACATGTATACAGA
Source organism: Charadrius vociferus (assembly GCF_000708025.1). Classification (NCBI taxonomy): domain Eukaryota; kingdom Metazoa; phylum Chordata; class Aves; order Charadriiformes; family Charadriidae; genus Charadrius; species Charadrius vociferus. Next base: position 3,164,822 of record NW_009647211.1, read on the forward strand.
GTTCTGGGAATTTATGTATTTTGCAGACTATGGAGGAAAACCATAGACTTGCTATAGCAATACAAGCTGGCAGAAGGGTATTCTGGGCAGAGACACTTTCAAGTTGAGTGCTTACTTACAAGTATTCAGTTCTGCCATCCACCTGCTCAGGAGTAAAGGCAGCCTGGGTCATCAACAGAGCACCCCCTGGTAAGACTGCCACAAGATACAGAAGCATAAGAAAAAAGTTAATTTGCTCTGGAATATCAGTCCTTTTTTTTTTTTTTTCCCCCCCATAATAAGTGAGCAAAGTCTCTGCTGTCTAAGATTTCTACAAATTGATCTTTATGAGGTTAGCACTATTTTATTCCATATGAAATTCCTTTATGAATCGCTATTCTCTAAACTATACAGTACCGTTTTGTACCTTGCATAGGTATTTTTCTGATTAAAAACCAGGCTAACATATGGCTACTTTGATTTATACCCATGATTATTTAAAATGAAGTGAGCAAAGTTGAACTGTAAGATAAAATAATATGCTTTCTGCAGTGGTGGCTTGTTCTCCACATGCAAAATGATCCCCACTCCCTACCCTAAATCTAAGGAAGCTATACAAACCTCAAATAAAATCTAGCTCTTTCCCGTCTGTTTTTGTAATAAACCAAGCAAGAAGAAGTGCACAGAATACCCAAATACACAGTACTGCTTTCATAGTGCAAAGATTTAGCAACAGATTTCTCAAAGGGTTGTGAAACAATGACTGCTAAGGCATTTAAAAGCAAGTATGATCAACTGCCTTCATATTTTCTCAGAATTCTGTCAATGCACAGAACAGAACCCTTTAATAAGCAAAGATACACAGAAATAAATCTTATTATCGGTACCTAATTGCAAAAATACACTGTAAAGATAGTGGCGTTTCATGCCAGCCATTTCAAATGCATTTCGAACAATAGATATGCATGCATATAGAGGAGGAGGAACAGGAAAATTATTAGTTTAACTGACCTAACAATGTTAAGAGAGTGCTAATAAACTAAAATTTAATTGTTTGGATTCTTCAGGAATAATCAGTTCAGGACATCAAAAATTAAAAGTACTTTTTTGGGGGGTGTTGGTTGTTCCAATAGAATGCAGAGCAGCATTACTGAAGGAGAAGTCATTTCTGCTGTCGTTTTCCGTAGCCAAGATGCAGAAGAAAGGTAAAAATGGAATGGGAATGCAATTTCTGCAAAACAAAAAGATGCAACAGGCATCTTCAGGTACAGTCCTAATTGGCCATTTAATATCTGTCTGCACCAAGCTTAGAAGCCAGCTGCTCAAAGAAATGTTGGAAAAGAGATGAAATCCTTCACTCTTGAGCAATACCACAGATAAAATACCAAGAAAGATGCACTCAGTAAAAGGAGTTTTTGTAAGGAGAAGTGGATGTGAACTAATTTAATGGCAGCCCCAAGGGATCTTTAATTGCAGTTCAGTTTCCCCTTTCTCATGTCAGGAATAAAGCTCTACTCTGCTGTTTGGTAGCTGTCACTGGGAATCTGCACTGTGCTCCAGGTTTCGGGGAGCCATGCTGCAAAGGGAAATAGTGAATCACGTAACAGCTCTTTAATTGCCTTTTGCTCTATTAATATGCTCTTTTAATTTGCTCTTCTAAAAAATTAGCACACAAGTTCTCCAAAATTTTGCATTGCAAGGAAACTCATTGAGAATACATAAGTTTTGTGGCAACAAGCTTCTGCGAGTCTTTCAACCACATTATGTCCTGTGATATTTTCAGACTATATTTTAGTTACACAAAGTTTTTTACATTGATATCTCGAAGGGGTAAAAAAGTCTTAGGGTAAAAGCAGTATATGAGGGTTTCCTTTCAAATTCATGTGTCATACTAAATACCTAAAATTACAGTTTGCTGTCAAACTAACTATTTAATTTTGTCATTTGATTCCTTCATTCTTTGTTTTTTGGAGGTATACAGCTTAATAAGAAATTACCCTTTTAACGGATCAGTAACACTTATAATAGAGAATGTTTTCTATGACTAATAATTTGCAGGCAGGGTAAAGTTGGTGTTATTGTTAGTTCTCTATGGTACCGGAACTCGTTGCTTCATTTTTTTTTTTTTCCAAGTTGCTCAGGCTGATTTTATTGCTAATATTGTATTCTGTATTCAAACCAGGAATGTAAGTTCTTCACAATACAACACAGCTGTATAGATGAAGAGTTCCATAAAGCTGGACACAGCCATAACTAACAAATTGTCAGAGAAGATGGATCAGCCAGCATTCAGGTGGCCTTGTTTTCAAGCAAAATAGAAAAAGTTAAGGAAAATAGGCAAAAGGCAAAAAAAGTTAAATGGCATTTAAGAATCTTGTTCCTCATTTTTAGGGAACTTATGTCTGTGGCATATTTTCTGTATTAAACTGTAGCATGCACAGTGTTCAAATCTCATCAATTAAGTTTATACATGTTCAGCGTATTTCTCCCCCACCATTCCGGGATAAATTAGAGTTTTGGGGAGCCTAGGAAGGAAACTTATGTGTACCTTAAACAGCAGCACAGGGAATAAATCTTACCCTGGCCATCACTGAGGAAAGACTTTTGTTATATCCCACTAGCCAAACATTCTGACACTTTGTGGTGAGAAGTACTGGAAGCAACTTTTCTGTGCTCACATAACTGCCCTCCCAGCTCAGCCCTCCCAGGTGCCATCATAGTTTTTGCCTCACTTTGTCAGCACTGGTCATCAATCTATGCCTGTCTTTATAACAGCGTTATGTCAAAGCAGGCAGAGAGCTCAGCAGACTTCTTTTATCAAAATCACTATAGCAGGGCCTCGCCTAAGTTGCAATCACCTCAAATTGATGCATGTCTACTGAAAAAAGGCCCCCATATGTCCCCAGATGAAAAAACCCCTGAAGTCCCCCAGTTCCTCCATGACAGATCTCTTCCACCAGGCAGTAATGACACAAAGAAATCTTGCAATTATTTTTTGTTTTATTAGGTTTCATCCTGTCTTTGGCAAACACATTTAACTCTTTGTCAAGGAGTCTTTCCTAAGTGTCTTGGCAAGTGCAGAGAAATCAATTAATATGTAGATTTTGACATTCAGGACAGCGTTTTACTGCAAGAGATGCTGATTGCTTGTAAATACACTTGTCAAAAGTTAATTTTTTACAATCTTGAACACTTCTCAGCAAGTGACTGTTGAGAATAAGATCTATCTTACATTTCAGCAAGACAGCCAAATAAGAAGGTGAAAGCAACTTTTAGTGATTCAAGTCCATTTTTACCACGCTAGAATGACAACATTCATCAAGTATGTCCATAAGGACATACCTTTAGGTAACTGAGCTTGAGTTCTTAGTCGTTTACAATGTATCTGGATTTGCCTTCCAGGCCCTGAATAGTACTGTACATGGAGCCATCCAGGCAAAAACCTAAAGGAATCAGTTCATAACTCATCTTTCTGCCCTTGCCCAGTTTCCCTCCCCTTTCTATCTTTTCAATAAATCACTTAGGTGATTTATTGCTCATGGTCTTTTAAAGTACAAGCGATAAAATGTAGAGACGGTACTTTAAATTAAATCCTCAGGATGAAAAGTAAAAAGTGGAGCCTAGAGCTTTATCACAGAACGTGAGTTCAGTTTGCATGAAGCTGTGTGGGTTACTAATATCTTCGCTAGTTTCTTGTGAGAAACTGTCTCTCATGGTCTGGGACTCTATGAGAGTGGTGCAGTCACGTTTTGGGGATGGAGGAAGGAGAACACTTCTACCTGGGTTACGGCCCCATCAGCAGCATCCTTTCGATGACTTCTGCAGAAACTCAGCCTTATCAGGAGACTGCCCTCCTCACTACTGTGGTTCAACATGTTATTTGAATGCCAGCTCTGTCCAGAAGACAGAACTGCTCTTGAGAACTCACCCCTCTCTCCAGAGGATTAGGTATATTGCTATGCTCATGGTTTAAGCAAGACCAAAATCTCTTTGCATTTTAAGAGGTTTATTTGAGTTATGGTTAAGCTATTAATGTTATCTTTTCACTACAAAGGTGACAGATTATAATTTTTAATTTGCGTAAGAATGATAAAAGTGTGTTCTGCAATTTTCTATATACCATTTTTACTTAAAACACCAAACAGACTTACAAATAATTTCACTTACTAGCACACTCTTAAAAAAGTTGTTTAGAGAGGGAAATTCATGACGGATGACTGTCTGTCTGGCATGGGTGGGCAGTTATCCAAAGTAGAGTTTCAGGAACTGAAAGGGTGTGCTCTAAGTATTCATTATTTAACTGTCATTTGAATTTGGGATTAAGAGGATAGAGGGAATACTTTGCCATCCCAATCTACACTTTTGATTCTCAAGGGTGTTAAATTAAAAAAGGAAGAGAAAGAGATACAAGAACTTAGGCAGGGTTGAGTAAATATTTTCAGGAGTAAAAGATGAAATAAAAATACACAAACATTGTTGACATTCCATTTTACATGCCTAAAACAGGTTTCATTCTACTTGTATTTACCAAGAAAAAGGAAAAAAAAAAACCCCTTGTTAATATTTAATTGAATTTCTTCTTCTCTCTTTATAGCTGTGCATGCGAGCCTGGTGGCTCCACAAATGTTCAGTCGAAGGGAGGAACGACACAGGTTATGAGGGCTGCTCCAAGTCTTCTTCATCTCTTCTTTCAAGTTCTTGCAATATTCCTTATGTGAACTGGTCAATGCATATAATTCTCCGCATGTTGAAGACTGCTCCATTTCCGAGAGTAACCATAGCACATCAGCTTTTGCAAAAGCTTGTTTTTGTCTATATCCCACATTCATCTATTTCAACCAAAAATTTCAGGACATAAGTCCATCTGTGTCCCAGTTTGTTTAAAACAGAAGCTATCAAAAACTTCCTCCTCCCTGCTGTTGGCATGCTTACAAATATTTTGACATAAGACGGCCTTAGCATTTAACTGGGCAGCACTTTTCTTCTATCAGCTCTTCTTAAAGGTCATCTCAGTGGAAATTTCCCCCTGCAAACTGCACAGTCTCCATGTTTTGTTTTATCATCCTATTAAATTTTGTCAATCTTCATTCCAGCTTCTTCGTTGCTAAGGGGACTTCTGCATGAAATTGCCTCTTAATTTGATTTTTTTAAAAAATACAGGCTAATTGATTGTGAGTTTTTAATAATAAAATTGTTAATTATTGAAAGACTCCACTATAGTCCTACTATAGCTACACTGGGCAACCTGAGTCACCATGATCTACCCCAGGGGCTGCAGAGGAATCTGTGCTCTGATGCCTGGAACATAACCTCCCCCTCCTTCTTCTCTGACCTTGGTGTCTGCAGGGATGTTTCTCTCACATATTCTCACACCTCTCTCCCAGTGGCTGTTATGCAGTGTTTTTTACCCTTTCTTCAATACGTTATCACAGCAGTGTTACCGGCCTTGCTGATGGGCTCATCTTTGGCCAGTGGCATATCCATCTTGGAACTGGCTGGAACAGGCTCTGTCTCCACGGGGGGAGCTCACAGTGTCTTCTTACAGAAGATCAAAAACTTCCTCCTCCCTGCTGTTGGCATGCTTACAAATATTTTGACATAAGACGGCCTTAGCATTTAACTGGGCAGCACTTTTCTTCTATCAGCTCTTCTTAAAGGTCATCTCAGTGGAAATTTCCCCCTGCAAACTGCACAGTCTCCATGTTTTGTTTTATCATCCTATTAAATTTTGTCAATCTTCATTCCAGCTTCTTCGTTGCTAAGGGGACTTCTGCATGAAATTGCCTCTTAATTTGATTTTTTTAAAAAATACAGGCTAATTGATTGTGAGTTTTTAATAATAAAATTGTTAATTATTGAAAGACTCCACTATAGTCCTACTATAGCTACACTGGGCAACCTGAGTCACCATGATCTACCCCAGGGGCTGCAGAGGAATCTGTGCTCTGATGCCTGGAACATAACCTCCCCCTCCTTCTTCTCTGACCTTGGTGTCTGCAGGGATGTTTCTCTCACATATTCTCACACCTCTCTCCCAGTGGCTGTTATGCAGTGTTTTTTACCCTTTCTTCAATACGTTATCACAGCAGTGTTACCGGCCTTGCTGATGGGCTCATCTTTGGCCAGTGGCATATCCATCTTGGAACTGGCTGGAACAGGCTCTGTCTCCACGGGGGAAGCTCACAGTGTCTTCTTACAGAAGCCACCTCTGCTACCACAACCTTGCCTTGTAAACCCAATACATACATTTTCACTGAAGTGCAGTGTATTTGAAAGTTTTAGAAACTCTAAATTTTGTCAACTGAGAGGACTGTCATAATCTGTCCTCCTAGCTATGTTTTGTAATCACAGTAAGCACTCTTTTCTGGGGACCACCTTATCATATACTGACAGTCTAGACAAGTCACATTCTACTCTCAAAAACTTAAGCGTGAACATTAGTGATGAAGCTTTCAGTTCTTGTTGCAGGTCAATACATTTTATGCATATATTTGAAAAAAAAAACAACAAAAAACATTTTACCTAAAATTATGAAAAATGGGGGAAAAAAATTAAAAACTCTCATAATGAGGAGTCTTTACTGTCTCCTCTTCTTGCTGCACCAGATTCGCTTTCAGTTTTGCTTTTGTATTTCAGTTTACAAAGGAACAGTCCCTCCCAAAGTTCAAGGCCACTGATATTCCAGTTTTATTTGTTTAAATCAAACCTTAAAACACGAAGGCAGATTTTGCTGCCTGAGAACTGCTGAGCACACAAGCAAATGGTACATCAAAAAGAAACACTAAGAATAAACAGTTGCTGCCCTAGCAGACCTTTGAAATAGTGGAAGTAAAAGCTGAAAGCTCAAAAGAAGTGTCTGACATACCAAGAGGAAGATAGAAGGAAATTTTGGAATTGAAGCTGCAGGACAAGTTACTGCTGTAGAAGCTTGGAGAAGGTAGATTTTTTTTTTAAGGAATGAAGCATGAAATAAAAAGCTTTATGTAGCAAAAGGTGGATTCTTTATTAGTTTTCCTTCTGCATGAAAAGAGCTATTTCCTTTTTAAAGAGAAGCAGGGAACACAGGACTTAAGCAAGCCTTTAAGTATTTGAAGAGTTGTTTTTTAAACATTGTTATAAAAATAAGAGAAATAGATACAACTAAGCCATTCTCTAGTTTCCTAGAGTATTACTACATTCTTCAGATAGATTCTTAGAATTTGTTTTAGTGGATCTTAGTTGTAAATACATCTTACTCATAAACACATTTTATTATGACCCAAAGCTGTCCTGTGCATAAGCCAAGTAGGATAAAGCTGTACACCTGTACACTAAGTGTTTAATATAATACTGTGTTTGAGAATAAGATTTTATTTTTTTTTAAATGAATGCCAGTTTTTTCAAAAAGCATCCAAAATGTATATTTTAATCTTTGAGGAAGTAAAGCACTTTTATCAAATATAGCCTAATTAACATTCTTTCGGAAAATCTGTTGTCTGTATGTTGAGAAATGCCAGTAAAAATAATAAAATATTGGAAGATCAAACATTAATCAGTTCCCCAGATTAACATGTAACTTGTCAGAGTTTTTCAGAGACTGATTGTTATTTGTCTTTGTTTTAAACAAAGTAACTCTCCTCTCATAGATTTATATAGTAGCATTCAAAGGGTTCGGTTCGACAGACATTTACGTTCTTCATACACCTCATACTGGACCTCCACAGTGTGACAAATTTAACAAAGGCAATATACACATGTATGTAGAAAAGAGTAATTTTATCATGTTATCATGTTATCTTGTGTTTTTAAATTTTATCTAGTGTGTTAAAAGCCAGTAACATTTTTATATCATTATATATTGCATTAGTTAGTAGCAATGAGGATGAATGTTATGAACCAAATGATTTTCACAAAGCAAAGAAAGCATTGAATGCCATTCTGCCAGGCGCTCCCAATGCCTGCGGCTGATGAGAACACATTTATCTTCTTAGTGAAATAAAAAAAAAAAAATTAATACACACACACACACAAAAAAGAAGGTAAGTAAAAGAAAAAGCAGAAAAAACAGAGGAGGCATACATACACAAACAGTTCCAGGCTCAATTTTTACCATAAGTGTAACGGTTTCAGCTGTGTTGGAGTTAAATTTCTTGCTAGCAGCTGGTGTAGTCCTGTGTTTTGGATGTGGCATAAAAACCAGTGATGATAGGGCAGTAATGTTTTTGGCTGTTGCTAGGCTCTCAAGGCCTTTTCTGCTCCTCACACTGCCCTGCCGACAAGCAGGCTGGGCGTGCACAAGAAGTTGGGAGGGGGACACAGCCGGGACAGCTGACCCCAACTGACCAAAGGGATATTCCATGCAATATGACTTTGTGATTATTATATAAAGCTAGGGGAAGAAGAAGGAAGACGTTCAGAATTATAGCATTTGTCTTCCCGGGTAACCACTATGCGTGATGGAGCCCTGCTTTCCTGGAGACAGCTGAACACCTGCCGGCCGAAGAGAAGCAGTGAATGAATTCCGTGTTTGGCTTTGCTGGTGTGTGCAGCTTTTGCTTTACTTATGTCGCAGCTGGAGTAATGCACTTCACTCGTAGAAAGAAGCAGCAATACATTTACTGATATAAGACAGGGACAAATATGTCTCTTATTTGAGACATATTTGTGTTGCAAAATTTAATTTATCTCAATTCCAGAACTTATTCTTGTCCCTTTCATTTCATTTTTTTCCATTTCAGTTCCCATTATTTTTTTTATTGCCCCTGCCACTTCACCTATTATGTCCAAAGTCTTTTTTGCTTCTTTTACAAGCTTTTTTTCTTCTACTTTTCTATACTTTTCTTCCTTTGGGCAACTGTCTCAGCTGCCTTAGGGGACATGCAAGCCCTTGCTTCTGACTGAGGAAGAGAGAACATTAAAAATGTGTGCGTAATAACTCAGGACAAATACCTTGATGTCAGAGACAGGTTACTACTAACTTATATGCTAATATAAAGAAAGCCAAAACAGAGCCTTTGAGAGTTCTCCACGTTTTCTAAGGAGCAAGCCTGATTTTATTTTGCTTTAAAGGGTTGACTTCAGGAACAGCACTTTCATCATTGCTCTGCATGAGAGACCCTGTTTCAGAATCAATAAGAACCTACATATGAATTACTAAATTGAGAGGAGAACTCCTGAAGCAGCCCACATCTGTTCTCTTTTAAATGAAGCAGTACACGTGGTTATAAAGAGACATTTATAGAATGGGTAACTGTATTCTTAATTCCTGCCTTATTTTAAAATCTCCATTGCCATGCACTGTTGACTCGTACTGTGTATTTGATATTAAACTGACAAATCTCATAACTATACATTTCAAAGCTTGAATGGTCCTGTTCTAATAAGGCAAAAGCTGTCTCTGTTAGTCAGCAAATGGCATTGCAGTATTTATTAGCACAGAGAATCTGACATTTATTCATTTTGGTCTCAATTTTACTAACCAGGCAAGTACAGAGAATAATTTTATTGTTATGTATATCTCAGTAGCTTAACAGGAAGCAAACAGACAAAAAGTTCAACTGAGGGGAGCATCAATAAATTACAAAGTAGTACTGGGCACGTTATTTAAAAGGAAGCATTTAAGAATATAGTTCCTATACACATCCATTCTTAAGACTGCATTTCTTATTGTGCTGGGAATTACAAATAAATGTGAAAGCAGTGAGGTGTCTGTTAGTAATGTTAACTCTTATGTACTAACCCATCTGCATCACCGTATCATTATGAAGGATTTAACTTTCAGATAACTTGTTGTTGAAATATAACCACTTTCTTTCATTATCACCTTAGATTTTTTATACTCATGACATTGCATGAGATCAATTTCACTGGCTGCTGAGCCTTTCACGTGGAATTCCTTGTCATTTGGCAGGCCCATCGAGAATAATCGTCTGTAGTGCTCCCCCCAACACAAAACAGGAGGCTGATACATGGTAAACTAACACAAAAGAAAGAACTAAATTCTTTTTTCATAAAATCCTCACACCTCCCGATGAGTTCTGTAAAAACCCAATAATAACATGTGGGTAATATGAATGTTTGGTTTTTATTTTGCTGCTTCTACAAAGAAAGGTTCTCAGACAATGCACTCCTTAAAATGTCATCTATAAACACGACACCTAGCAAAGGCAAGTGAGAGAAAGCTTGAACCCACCTGAAACAATGCAAACACTACAAAATTATTCAAGTACAAAGACATTATCCATTTCTCCACTCACTCAAATTTCAGCTGTGTTGAAAATGGCTTACACAACAATAAATAGGACACTGGATTTTCGTGCTCAGTAAGGAATATCTTGAATTATAGAAAGGGGTATGCCTGTGACTTAAGGTAAGAATGGGCAATAATGCAAGACCTGAGTTCTGTAAAGAAAATGCAGTTTAACATAATCTTTACCTAGGTGTCTTTCAACACTTCTATCTTAAAAGCAAATGTTTGCTTACTATTAAAAAATGACTTTAAACGGAGTATTTTTTATGTAGTCTGTATTTAATTCAGCCCTGATTCAAAGACAATCAATAGTTACATTCAATAAATATGCATGTTATTCAATCTAAAAATACTTGTCAAAGAAAATAACCTGTGATTCCTTTCTGAAAAATCAGCCTCCTACTACTTTGATCCTAAATAAGCTGCACAACATGTATAATCTTGCATAGTCACTAACTATGAGGTGGAGATTTGTAATTTACATTTCTATTTTTATGTAAGCAAAAAGTATTCATTTGTGCCTTTACATTTTGATTACTTTATTTTGTTTTCAAAATCAGTCATCTAGAACAGTATTTGTTTTTTATCCAGATAAAAAGTTATTTCAAATCCAGCTGCATGAACTTATTGACTACACCATCAAAGAAAGAAGTAAGAAGATGATTTTCAGTTCATTATTGCTTTTGCCTTCATTAGTATTTTTTCAGTCTCAGGCATAGATTCACTTCTTTAGATTTTCATTCAGCCATCAAATGTGACCTAGATGTCACGAATTACATACTGAGACCTGTTACCTCATTGACTTTCAGGCCCTAAATGTGAAGGGGAAACAAATCAGTATTTCTGTGCTAGCCATTATTATCTGCGTTATCATGCCACCATATCTCCTATGGTGTTTTTAAGTACCTACCCTGTATCTGCAGGTACTATGATGTTATTCCAGTAATTCACAAACAAGAAAGATGAACCTGTTAACAGTTTCACAAATTTGACTATTCTTCTCTTCAGGCTCATTACCTCCTTTCATCGTAAACATGAAACAACACTATTTTCAGTTTACTGCTGGAAGTGTTGATCATCGAGGCTGACTTTGTGTATCTCCTGTGTCATCAGGAGTTTTGTTTCAGAAGCCATTGAAAGCTGGATTTCCTTTGACTTTTGTGGCCTCTTCATCTGAAAATTATATTACAAAGGGAAGCCCATCACGTAATTTCAGTCTGAGGCTTAGTTGTACTCCATATGCAGTCTACTGCCTTACACAAGACACTTTCAGGTACCAAATGGTTTGCTTTACAGTCCTGCTCCAATCTTCTCACTTAACCCATCAAGTCTACTGGGTATGACAAAGCTGACGTAAGAGCTAGGTAATGAGGCAACCAGTGGACTTGGATGTGGATAGCTGAACCAAGCTAGACCGAGCAAAGTAGCTATGCAACTCTGGCCACCTGCAAATAGGAAGGAGGTACTTTTCTAGAGCCTTCAGCATGTCTGTGATATGGTTTGCAATAGTGGAAAAAGTTACCTGTGTTTGGATGCTGTATCTCTGCTTGTAAAGTAGTTTTAGCGACAGTGGTACCCAGCAGCCTTTGAAATGAACTTTATGAACGCTGAGTATTCCCAGCTCCCCCTGCAGGGTTAGCTGCGTGGTTCCTAAAAAACAGGGGACTTCTACAGAGTTTTGGCAAATATTTATTAAGTAGTTTTCATTTAAAATTCCTAACAAAAGACCTATTATTATTAAATTTAATCTAAGTAAATTATCTATATTATCTGATCTTCCTCCTTCTAATGGATCATAATGGGAAAATTAATTTTGTTCTGTCTCTCTTTTCAGTGAGCAGACAACTTCAAATTCTTTATTTGAGAAAACTAACTTGGACTGTTTGTATCTGTTAATGGCAATACAACACTTAGAAACCTTTTTGGATGAAGAATATTGGTACTTCTATTGTATAGGTTTGGTGTTTTTTTTTTCTTTTTTTTTTTTTTTTTCTGAAAAAAGCATGCACACACATCTCAGACTAGCTTTCCCAAAGCATATTTATTTTTTTAATATATTTTTGAGAAAGAAATAGTGTCTAGATGGCCCTTGCTTTTGATGATAACTTAAAACCTATCTGGTGTGTCATCTGTATTACACTGAACTTGATATGTTTTGCATTTCTGCCGAAAAAAGGTTTGTTGGGCTGTTCTTTTAATCTACCTTTGTAGGTAGACACCAGGAATGAGAGACTAATGTGTACAGTCATAGCAGAACCTTCTCTGCTCTTCAGCATCTCTTCAGATAATTCAGATGTTACCCACATGTCTGTTGAACACAGGAAACAATTCCAATTAGTTTCTTCACAGATATTTTTTTAGTTCAGAGGAAAGGTGAATTGATTTCTCTCCTCCTGAAGAGCTAAAATCAGGATGGACTCTAGAATTGAAAGAACTTTAAGATATGTTTAAACACAATTGCGCTTCATTTCTTTTTAACTTGTTCAAAATATTATTTTAATCAAACCTAGTTGGGGCATCTGGTTTGGGGTTTGGTTTTGGTGTAAGTGATTCCCCAGAGACATATTTCTGAAATGTGCTTTGGTCAGTCTGTACTGCATACAAACAGGAATATTTAATAATTATTTCAATGACATACAATGACAATGAGATGAGAAGAGGTTCTTTCTTCCTGAACTAGTTGGTAGACTCTTGCTGAGTCTGTAAGAGTTCAAAATCAAAAGAGTTGAAGACTTGGTCCTTATTTGTGCAGGTATTCAGAATAAATTATTTAAAGTATATCTCAATTTCTTGAAACAATTGCCATTTGGTAATGGTATGTAGTTCAGCTACCAGAGTAATTTCCTTAAATAAGCTCCTGAGGGACAGCCTGTCTCTGGGAATCAGAAAACAAAGCCATTGTTCTCTCTGGTTCAGGAAGATATGAAAAAGTTAATTACTTATAAATTATCAATTACATCCAGTGCATGATTAGATTCATCCATTTTATCAACAATACACTATATTCATTACAGGACACACATAAGTTTGGTGTCTGAGCTGTGTTCATTTTCATCTCAACTGTTTTGAAACTTCATGCTTAAGTTTTCTTGGTTTGCAAAATTTCCTCCACTGTCACTTGGTTCAACTACAAAGTTAAATATAAGGAAGGCAGAGGAAGACATACAGGTGCTGTTATTCCTTCACTTCTGTAACCCTCAGCTCTTTCTACATTGCCAATAACCTTCTTGCATTTTTAGTCCTTGCAGTGAAGTAAGTTATGTAAGGCCTTATTTGAGAGATAATCATGACCTCTGTGTTAAATTTTACATTCTGGGATGGTATTTCCAACTTTAGTTTCATTTCAACAACTTTGTTTTGTCTGGAATCTGTACGAACTTAAATGTTGTTCTCTGAGTACATCATCAAAATAAAGAAAATGAAGACTTAAATTAGAAAATAATACTTTTCTGAAGATTAATTGACATATTGAACTGCACACAACTGCAGTAACAGAATGGCCTAATGATGCTAAAGATGTGAGATTAATTGCTCCCTCATATTCATTTTTAATGAAGAGTAACAATTGAGCTGACAGGCTAATTATTACAGTTTTCCAGGTCTCTGCTATAATAACAGTCATAATGTTACTCGTCAATCAAAATGTAACCCTTATAAGGCTTTTGTTCTTTAAAACTCCAACACTGTTTTCTCATTTAAAGTACTGTGGCTCCTGACACTCAGAGACCAAGGGCACTTTGCCAACTGAACCTCCCTTTCACATTTCAAGTAACTACTTCAAAATTCAGGGTTGACTAATGAAACAAACTTTCTATATTCATTTTATAAGTGTGACCTAGCTACAAAATTTTGGAGCAGATGACTGTTTTTCCACAGTTTAGAACTTTTCCCAATAACATATTTAAAGAGTCCAGGACAGATAACTAGAGCTGGAACTAGAGTTGGAGCTCCTGCATTTAATAGATGTTGTCTATGAATTCTTGAATAGAAAGAATCAATAATGATGTTCAACTTTGTATATTTTTTCACTTTTATAAAAAAATATTTTTTGGGTTTTTTTGTTTTGTTTTTTTTGTAAAAGAAAAAGGTTATTTCCAGTAATGAAGGTAAGAAAAGACTGGAATTTTAGAGGCAAAATGGTGTCAATTTAGAGGAAAAAACCAACTACCTCACAAAAACAAGTCTAATCTTCTATCATAATGAACAAAAAGCTCCCTACGGTCACCAACTGATTTAGGTTCAAGACTCATAATATATCCATTCCATTTCAATTGTTTCCAGTTTTTACTTAATACTTTAATTATCAACTTTACTTTGATGTTGAATCTAAATGAAACAGAAATCAGCAACTATTTTTGCTTGAAGGAAAGTAGATATCTTTCTGTATATCATGAAGGAAAAAAAAATCCTAAATTTTAGTTTTTACCTGATTCTTGCCTTACAACATATAGAATCAAGGAATCATTTTGGTTGAAGGAGACCTTTAAGATCATAGAGTCCAACCGTTAACCTAACATGGACATGTTACCACTAAACCATGTCCCTGCGCACTGTATCTACATGTCTTCTAAGTACCTCCAGGAATGATGACCTAACTACTTCCCTGGTTCCCTGGGCAGCTTGTTCCAATGCTTGATCATCGTTTCAGTGAAGAAATTTTTCCTAATATCCATCCTAAACTTCCCCTGGTGCAACTTGATGCTGTTTCCTCTTGTTCTATTTCTTGTTACTTGGGAGAAGAGACTGACCCCCACCTCTCTACAACCTCCTTTCAGGTGGTTATAGAGAGCTATAAGGTCTCTCTTCAGCCTCCTTTTCTCCAGGCTAAACAACCCCAGTTCCCTCAACTGCTCCTCATAAGACTTGTGCTCCGGACCCCTCACCAGCTTTGTTGCCCTTCTCTGGACACGCTCTGACACCCCAATGTCCTTCTTGTAGTGAAGGGCCCAAAACTGAACACAATGTTCAAGGTGGGGCCTCACCAGTGCTGAGTCAAAAGGGACAATCACTTCCCTAGTCCTGCTGGCCACAGTATTTCTGATACCAGCGAGGATGCTATTGTCTTTCTTGGCCAGCTGGACACACTGCCAGTTCATATTCAGCCGGCTGTCAACCAATACTCCCCTTGTATGACTATTACAAGCAAAAAGAACCTTGAAAGACAGACTGAATTCCCTTTGTCTTGTGGAGTGTTTCAGGTTGAAACCCACAGCCCAGTTGTGCTCAAACAGAAAAAAAGATGTCGCAGAAAAAAGGAAACATAAATTTATTAACTCATATGTCAAAAATTTCACTGATGTTAGCATTGCTCCAATAAGCAGTTTGTTTTTGCTTTCCTATTGTTTACAAGTTTGATGGAAAGGAAAAAATGGGCTTCTCCAACCTACAGGGCTAAGGCTGAAGCAAAGTCTGGTCAGAATTACTAAAAGATAATTTGACAGTAATAGAGCTGCGAATAAGGTATGGTGAGAAACTGCTCAATGTTTTAACTCTGTGGCATATGAATCATAATGCTAGCGCTTGCTGATGTCATTGCCAAAGTTAATTCATTGTCACTAAAGACTATGGGTGAGACAGTTTTAATGAGTTAATGTCCTCGCTCAAGCATTCAAGGAATATTCCAAGAATGTCTAGGTTGTATGGGTGAGCCTGCTGAAGCATAGTGCTGTGAGAAATGGTTCAGACCCTTTGTCTACACAGTTACATATACTGTAACGCTTGGAACAGGCCTCAGAGGTTTGTATGTGATGTTCTAGCTCTGCTTTGGTCAAAATGCACACAGTGCTGAAGTGCTCCAGGCCATTCCTACTTCCATTTTCTCAAGCAATATCTTTCATTTTACCTTGCCAAAGATCTGTTTTTAATCCTTATCCCTTCTTTTGATGTCCAGACCTAACTTTCACGACCCCCTCAGAGACATGATCTGGAAGAACCTACTCTTCATTAGCCATTTTTATGTGGATTTACTCTTTTGTAACAGCTTTCTCCCGAACCATTCTTTTGTTCCACTAATATTTTTTAGTTATAACAGTCCACATGTGGAAGTATATAACTTTATTAAATATATTATGGTCTATAGTCTTTCTCAGTATGGCATCAGTCTTAATTTACTAAGTACTGTTGCTTGATTACCTGTTTTCTTGGTGAAATATTTAGACAACAATTAAATTACAAGCCTTAATTAATTTACTGGGAAAATAAAATAGGATTTTTTTTTTTTTTATGAGTGTTATTCCTTGCATTATTATCTTTTTAAAAACTCAGCTTGTTATCACACAAAATCTAAAAGCTGACAGAATGGAACACTTCATTAAATGTTGACTAGAAGACAGCATAAGTTTAGTTGCAGCAGCAGATTTGTGCAGTTTGTTTCTAAAGTTTTAATTCATATATTACAAGTGAAAAAAAATCACACTTGCAAGGTCTGGCTTTAACCTTGTTCATCAACATGACATGGAAGTACTTGTGGAGTCCCTTCCTTCACCTTTATCCTGTACCTTTCTTGGACTGAAGACAATATTTTGGTAATCAACTTGTGTTGACCTCACTTCTACAGGCTCTTGTTTCCAGTTAATTTCTCATTACGTTACACTTGGTTTCCACAACTGTCATGCACACTCAGTTAGAAATGAAATATGCAAGCTGCAAGCTCCCACCACCTGTGGGAGGAGATTTACCAAAGGTTGGTAGTCATTCAGTTTCTGCCCTAAAGCTAACAGTAACAGCAGGCCATCTGTCATAAAACTGAGGAATGCCTAAGGACATAGGGGTTATATTGTCCAAATGGTGCATGAGCATAAAAACAAGGACTGCAGTAAGTGGCCGTCATATGTAGGCATCTCCTGCAGCACTGAAAAATGTTACTCACCAAACCAAAGTGGTTTTTTGTTTGTGTGTTTGTTTGTTGGTGGTTGTTTTTTTTTTTTTAAATGATAGCAATGTGCATAATTTCCTTGTTTTTAAGTGAGACCCAATATATACATTCTAAGAATGTTTCTCACTGAAGTACATTATAAATAAGTTATAGGTATGTAACACTCAAGAAACCAAATAATCTTGTATATTTTCCTTACTAGTCCTCATCTAAATCAGATCTTTGCATCTAGTCATAATTAAGAGCAGGTCATTCTTGTTTCTTTAAACAATGTATTTCCAAGCTTGTGAAGTCAGTCCTCAAAAAACTGGTAAAAACAGAAAATCCTTTGGAAAAAAAATAATCAAACCTTCAAATAAATATAGACTTTATTTAAGATCTAGTTCTAAAGACATTTTGTAGCCTTTTCAGACAATTAACCATGATTTCCTTCATTTACGAATAGTTACACTGTTATGAAACATGTCTAAGTTTTAAGAAGCTTTAGTCAGTAAATTTGAGGAAAAAAATGTAGTGAGCTGGAGAGCAAGGACTGTGCCTTTTGCAGAATACCTAAATCATAGATTTTGTGTTTTAAAAATGTTGTAAAATTGATGGAAAACAGAACTTGCCTTTCATAAGTTAAAATCTGCACAGATGGATATCTCAACAACACAGTGGTACCTGACCTTTAAGCAATCAAAAGAATGAAAGAGTAACAAGGCAAGAGCTATAAATAAGGCAGCATGTGTGCATGAAAAAAACAGGAGATGAGACACATATGAAGAGTATCACAAAACAGCAGCCACGATGCACAACATTAGTCTAAGAGAGGTAAAGACTGAAACTCTGGTATCAATATTAACTATTGATACATTGAGTAATACTATTTTGTGTACTCTGAGACCCAGTAACTTATTACCTTTTGTAAGCAGGCTAAAGAATATATGTCAGAGTTATTCACATGACCACATTTGTGGAGATGCTGGGTAAAAGGGCAACACTTAGCAAATCTATCCTGAGTATTTGCTGCTGCTTTTAGGGCAATTTTAGCAACAAATGAGGAAAGGAACCTTTATGTAAAGGTCTCACTGCACTGTAGTAACATAGTACTCTGTGAAGTTTACTTCACCACTTCACTGGAGGGGAATTGTCTTAGATTTTAAATTTCAGGCTTGTGAATACATGGATGTATCTCCTCAGACACACAGATCAATATAATACAGATGACTTGAGTTCGTGAACTTTTCATGGTAATTCTATTCCCTGAAAAAAATGCATGGAATATATCGAAAGTATGATCAAAGATTATCAAGTCACTTCTCTAGAACAACTATTTCCTTAATGAGCTTTGCCTGCTAAATCAAAGAATCAAGAATTATTCCTTCTCCAAAAATCTAAGTCAACATCAATGCAGTATGCCAGGAAAATACAACAAATACTGGGGTGGATTTTGCAACAAGTCACAAGGAAGTCAACCTTAAAAAACTGTACATCTAAATCTGAGTACTTTCTCAGATTTTTTTTTTATTTACTCATCCTTCTAAACAATCTTGTATACCTTGAGTGGATAAAAAATGTGTTATGTGCATTCTTATTTTGTTTATCAGAACTAAAAATCATTTCAAAGAATTTAAAAAAAACCCACACAACAACATACTGAAGTTTATGCAAAGATAAAGTTTTGAAGTACTTTCCTGAACAGAAGAAGATGTTGCACTTAGTGTAAGGGGAAGATATATGATGCATATTGCAAAATCTTTATGTTCAGAAGTAATGTGGCTGAGGATTAATTCTTCTGCACAAGATGACTTAATTAAAATTGTGTATTCAAGAATACTGTCAATGTAAAAAGCTGATTTAGTTTAAAATCATAATCAAATACATTTCCATGACACAAATATAATTGCTGTTAGATCAGACAAGTAACTTGTAAATTTTCAAAGGTTCAGTGCAAAAACACTCAAAAGGGTAACAAGCTGAGGTTATCATGACAAAACTTAACCTTGAAATTTTCTTACTTTTCAGTACTTTTGTCTGCCACCTCAATGATGTTTTAACATGCTTTTTAAATGAACTATTTTTATATCTAAGCAACGTCACTGTAATTAAAGCTGCATGGTAGCTTCCATTGCCCCTCAGCTTTAGGTTGCCTTTAACTTTCCAAAGAGTATTCAGAGTAATTTTCTATTTGTTATCTTTGCTTGTTCATTTTCTTTTTTTAATTTTCTTAAGTCTGAGCAAAGCAATAAAAGCATGTAAGGGATTGTAGATTTAAACATAGCTGAAAACAGGAAGCCAAAAGTTGGCATTGAAAATAATTTTCACCCTTACATTGAAACCGTTGGGCACTGTAATCTTCATCTCTGTTTCGTTGTGGTTTTGTGTTGTTTTTTTTGCTGTTTTTTTTTTTTTTTAATGAAAGTGAGAGGCGTACTCACTTGTTTAGTCTAAGCACTAAATAGGGTAGTGATGAAAAAGGTGTACAATTGATTGAAATGCACATCTCTGTTTCTCAGGTTCAGCATTTTGTGATTTAAGTGCAAATACTGCTAAGTGTACGCATCCTTTGGGAGGAGATCCAACTGTGGGAAACATACTCTTCTTATTATTACTTAGTATTTCCACCTAAGTAAATATTCCACACATGTTTTTTGGACTTGAGTATGCCCTGTAACAGGAGTGAAGTAGTTTACATATGTGTTTTTAAAGGATTGTAAATGTTACCAATTTTTACTACTCCTACAAAAGTTTGTTGCAATGTTTGTAATTTTCCATAAAAAACCTTGCTTTGCTTTTGCCACATTTTTATGTCCTTAATAATGAAAAAAATAAACAGTTAAGTATTAGTACTAAAAACTTGGAAGCCCATGTTATGATGAAGGAAGGAAGGTGAAAGGAAGGAAAATCCTCATATACAAGTATTAACATCGGTCAGAATCAATGAAAAAAGATTCTATATTAGATTTTTTTTCATGAAGTCTGTTGAATTAAATGGAGACCCTTTTAAGGGCTTCAAAATTGAAAGAAACCTGAAGCTCACCAGTCATTCTTCACTTTCCATTGATTCTTTAAGTGTGTAAGCACATCTTTCCAGTATAAATCTGAGGGTAGACTTCAGTAGGATGACTCACTACTTGTCTTACTTACAGGCAAAATTAAGCATAAGTCTTTGTAAAGTAATTATTAAAAATTATTAATAAGGAAACCTCTTAATAGTTTGTTACTTTTTGATCCAGGATACTATTCATGCCTACCACCATTTTTCCAAAATTGCTTCAAATAACCTCTGGCCAAATTTTGAAAGACATAGTACATGAAATTCACTGAGTGTAAACTTCAGTTATATCCATTTATCTAAGAAATAGTACAAGGAGAGCTTGGTGTTCAGATACATTTTTATCCTAACATCAAATGTATAAGCATACCTTTACCTCTGGATGAACTGGGAATATATTTTGGTCCAAAAGTGGAAGAAAACTTGAATTCTTACCTCTATACTCAAGCTGCAGACTCCTTAATGCTAAATCAATATTATGTTGTATAAAGTAAAGACAGTTACTCCATTTTTAAAAGTACATAATTCAGAATATAAAATTTACATTAAAAATTTGGTGTATATACTATGGACTCATTGCTTAAATTGCCTAATTAACAGTAAGATTAAAAAAAAAAAAAAAGGAAAAGTAGTTCTATCTGTTTCTTTGAAAAGAAGAATTTAGAAATAGTAGTTGTGGAAAAGAGATATATTTAAACCAGAAACTGTAAAATATGCAGGGCTGTGGGGCTACATCAGTGCCAGTGAAACAGGAGTCATTCTAGGGAGCAGATGGATTAAATTAAGCAGTTTTATTTTTCCTCTGAAAACCGGTGGACAGCTGCAGCTGAATCTCCATGCAAATTCATCTTTGTCCATAGAATTTGCAAAGTTTCAGCTTTCCCGTTGTTTTTCAAATATTTCCTTTTCTATGAGAGGGGTTTATCTTCTGCAAAGAATACCTTTTTATTATCTTCAGTGGTTGCATGAAGAAAGCTTTTAACTATGAAATATGTCTGTTCAACCAAGATATAGCAATTGATATTAAAACAAATTAACAAGTAAAAATTCCCAACCTTTACTATTGACTAAGTATTCGAAGGAATTTATAAAGCACAGCATATGAAATTAGGGAAAAGATAGAAAATTCTGATGTAACAAGTCATTAAGGAGACTCTACTCTGCATACATGGCATATGAAACCCAATGAAAATAAAATATGTGTCTATATTATACCTCTTGAAATCATATGTGGGATAGGATTTTGGCTATGCTGTTTATCAGAGAAGTTCAACTGACTTTCAATATTCGTAACAGAGGATCCAGATAATAAGCAACTGTACATAGGTTGATGACATCTATGTTCTGTTTCCCTCTGGGGAAAAGAGAACCTGAGACATTAAAGTTTTTCTCCATTTCTCCAGTTTCAAGATAGTGATACTAATATTTCAAGTCTCAATACCCAAAACAAGCTGTGAGTAGATATATTTATTCAGAATTTCATTCACAGACTGGTATGAAAGTACTTGGATCACTAAATTGCTTGAAATTAATTGAAATTTTCCTTTAAGTAGCTGACTAGTTTCATGTGAATAAATAAATAAGTAAATAACCCCAACTAAGCTAATAATTCAGGAAAGCTTAAACAAAACAATTCAGCTTGAACTTTGTGAAGACTACGAGAACTGCCAGAATACCATTATGATATTTATTTAATCTCCTATATATGCCAAGCAATTTTGATAAATGTCTTCATAAGACAAGTTTAAGGATCAAATATTTTATATGCTTCATTCAGAAGTGGATGAGAAGGGAAGTCTATCTTTCACAAGGATGACCTGAAGCGTGTTTTGCCTGTAACTAGGTTTCTTTATTATTATTTCATAAATATAATGGAAAGTTCTTGCTGTACCCAAAAGCTGATTGTTGTTTTTTTTTGTGGTTTTTTGGGTTTTTTTGTTTGTTTCTTTTTGTGTTTTGTTTTGTTTTGTTTTAATGTAGCCAGTGGAAAAAACTTATTTGTAGTTCCTGGTGTATGTTTAGTAATGCTTGCATTACAAGGGTTCTATCCTACAATTGCCACCATTAGCTCACATGATGTTGTTGTAGACAACAGGAATTCACAGTATGGAGTTTATGACTATTCTGACGTTTTTACTATTATAAGTGTACAAGACAATGTAGATGCTCACCACATCAATTCTGAATTGAGACAACATTATGGAAAGAAATATATGCTTATCTGTGGAGTTGTTCTTTTTCAGTGCATGGAGATTTGTTTGAGAATTCAGAGGGTGGCAAAAATTCAACTTGAATGTGCTGCACTGTTAGGCAAGAGTGGAGTATGTATAAGCACTTTTTCTTTTTCCCTTTCATGTTCTGCTACTGTTATTAAACTACTTTGGTTTATGAAGGCTTTAGAGTTACTCTATTCACCTTTATTGTTATTTACAAGTAGCCAAATTTTAGGGAATTATTAGTAGGGAATTCCAAATAGATTCATTGTATACACATGATGTATGTTTGGGATAAAGAAGATCCAAAGTCAACATAGGGACAACAACCCTCATGAGAGTAAAGAATCTGGTCTTACAACAATGGGTAGTGTACTTAAAGACACTGACAAAATAGCAGTGCAAAAATAGCTCATTGTCCTGCCCATTGTCCTGCCACCAATGGTCTACTGTGAGTACTTTCTATATTGGCACCATAAAATCTTTGAGTGGAACAAATGCAAAGAAATTATGCCTGCTTTAAAACCTTTTCTAAAAATTATGCAGCAATAAACATTATAGAAAATATTGCCTTCTACTCCTATAGTTAAAAAATAATTAAGGAAACCCCATATGTATCATCAACCAACAGAATGAAAAACCAGAAAACGTTGTGCAATAACTGTCCTCTATACCCATGTCTGGGTGAAATTAATTTCATTGTTTAGTATTTCAATTTCATCATATACTTCCAAATGTCTTGTCTTTATAGAAACCTTGTAAATAAATAATAAATTAAAAAAACATTGGGTTGTTGTTTTTGGTTTTTTTTTGTGTGAAAACTATTATGTGTTCACATTCTTATAGTTTGTATTAAATTCTTTACAGGGACTTAAATCAGTTTATTTTTATATCAAACCATGCTATTCACCCCTAACCATCCGGTATAGCTTTCACATAAATGATACACTTTTACACACTGTCTAATTTAAGTCATCAGCCTCTATTCATGCAGACCAGTGGTATGTCATGTTTTAACCTATTTCACTCTACTGGAGATACAGACAAAAAAGCCATGCACTTGAATCAGTAAAGGTCATGAAATGCTAATGTTAAAAGGGTAAATTTTCTTTTTCTTTTTCTTTCTTTCTTTTTTAAACCTTGTTGGTTTATTCTGTCTAGTTGGTACTTTTGTAAATAGACATGTATTAATCAAATAAATAAATACAGCTGTTTCAGAAAAACTGATGGTTGCTGTGCCCTGTCTGATCTCAGATACAAGAGTGAATAATTATATTTTTTTTCTTAATTTTAAAATGTTTTTTCTAGAAAAGCCATGGTTTTCAAACAACTGTTTTCAACAAGTGTTTCAAGGCAACCTCCTTAAATCTCCCCTATTAATTATTGTGTGGATTTCTGTGTTTTTGCCCATTTTACAGGATTGTCAGCTGGATATATGTTGAGATAGCCTGAGGATAGAAAAGAAACTTCATAATAAATTGGCACAGTAATATCTGGAAGCTGACATACCATAAGAAAATTTCTCAGTAGAATGTGGTAGAATCATGACTGTGAAGACAGCAGACTCTTTATTATCCATTTCAACAAACATTTGAACTTAGCTGCCCTGCGGTTACCTGCATCATTGCTGGTCCCTAAATCAAACTGATGACAAACTCCTTTGCCCCTCAGTGGTACCAGGATTTTATTCTATGAACTTGATTCCTTCTCATGCAGGTTTTAAACTGATCATACAAGTCTTAAACCAGCAAATGTTAATTTTATATAAATAATGAATAAACAATTAATAGGCGAATTAATGTCTGTGTGTCAGAATGTGAGTGAGTTCACCAGTGGCTTGGTCATTGGCTTGATTAAAAAATTTTTATCACAAATGGAAAAAACTGGGTGGATTTTATATATGTCAGTCATCCACATGAAAAGGGAAACAGACAATATTCAAAATCCTATATATCCTCAAGTATAGTGGGAAATGGAACAAACAGACAGAAAATCTTTGCCATTTAGCTTATATAGCCAAATTGATCATCATTGAGATGTTTACTGATAGTAGGCTAAATACCTAAATGCATCAGAAAAAGATTCTATCATTCTTGACATTGACATGTAAATTTCATCTGACTCAGCAAGACTTGCTGCCTAGATTTGACCTATACAGTGCAAAATATTAGCAAAAGATTCAGTTTTAAGAGTTCAAGACATAATGCAAGTATTAGAGTATCTAAAGTGTTTTCAGAATTGTAATCAGCATTATCTTGCTGCTTTTCCTTCCATGCCTCTTCAAATACAGGTATTCAAAAATGGATATAGAATCACAGACTCGTTTAGGTTCGAAAAGACCTTTAAGATCATCAAGTCCAACCGTTAACCTAACATTGCCAAGTCCACCACTGAACCGTGTCCCTAAGCCCCACATCTACATGTCCTTTAAATACCTCGAGAAATGGTGACTCAACCACTTCCCTGGGCAGCTTGTTCCAATGTTCGATAATCATAGAATCATAGAACAGTTTAGGTTGGAAAGGATCTCGAAGATCATCGAGTTCCAAACCCCCTGCCATAGACAGGGACACCTCCCACTAGACCAGGTTGCCCAAGGCCATGTCCAGCCTGGCCTTCAACACCTCCAGGGATGGGGCCTCAACAACCTCTCTGGGCAACCTGTTCCAGTGCCTCACCACCCTTAAAGTGAAAAACTTCCTAAAGTTTAATCTAAACCTGCCCTTTTCCAGTTTATAGCCATTCCGCCTCGTCCTATCACTACATATGCCCTAGTAAAAACTCCCTCCCCAGCTCTCCTGTAGGCCCCTGTTAGGTACTGGAAGTCCACAATGAGATCTCCCCAGAGCCTTCTCTTCTCCAGGCTGAACAACCCCAGCTGTCTCAGCCTCTCTTCATAGGAGAGGTGCTCCAGCCCTTGGACCATCCTTGTGGCTCTCCTCTGGACACGATCCAGCAGGTCCATGTCTTTCCTATGTTGAAGACTCCAGAGCTGGATGCAGTACTGCAGGTGGGGTCTCATGAGAGTGAAGTGGAGGGGCAGAATCACCTCCCTTGACCTGCTGGCCACACTTCTTATGATACAGCCAAGAATACGGTTGGCCTTCTGGGCTGCGACTGCACATTGCTGGCTCATGCTGAGCTTCTGGTCAATCAGCACACCCAGGTCCTTCTCCTCAGGGATGCTCTCCAGCCATTCCCCCCCGAGCCTGTATTTGTGCTTGGGATTGCCACGACCCAGATGCAGGACCTTGCACTTGACCTTGTTGAACTGCATGAGGTTGGCTTGGGCCCACCTCTCCAGCCTGTCCAGGTCCCTCTGGATGGCATCCCTCCCCTCCAGCGTGTCTACCTCACCAAACAGCTTGGTATCATCGGCAAACTTGCTGAGAGTGCACTAGACTCCACTGTCCATGTCTGCTGGTATTTCTAATACCAGCCAGCATGCTATTGTCTTTCTTGGTCACCTGGGCACAGTGCTGGATCATATTCAGTTGTTTGTTGACCAACACCCACAGGTTCACAATGTGGAAGGTTTTTTTTATGCTTGGAATTAACTATCTCCTGTAGAAACTGGCTCTGCTGATACTTTAATCTGGTTAATCTGTTTCAATATTTCCTGTCTCTTATTTTCTGTAAACTGCCTATGAATTCACTGTTACATTCCAATATTTGCACACTAATTTGAGCTAATTTAAGAACTGTGTTAAAGTCAAGGAAAATCAGTATCACCTGTTTACTAAACTACACACTTAGTAGTGAGTGTAACAATGAACAATACCACGCAGTATGTGAATTAAACTATTTTTCTAATTAACCCTCTTTGGTTAACCCTAAACTAAATCAGCACCTTACTGTACATCAGTAAATGCTGCTTTTACTTCTCTGCAGACAACCACAGCACTGAAGAAAATCTGCCATTATGGACAGACCACCCATCTGCATAACAGGGAAAGTGCAGTTCAGGAGGGAGTTTTGTTGCCCACACAGATCATGATTTCTTCATATATTGAAGACATTCTTCAAGAAAAAGATCTGGATAGACTTCTTCTCAAAATGCAAGGGCGTGCCTGCATCTAAACATTCCTGTCCATTTTCTTCATTCAGGTGGGCACTAGCATATGCAGAGACATAACAGCATTGTCAGTTTGAAAGCTGCCCTTCCAGCAGCTCATACCAAGTTCTATCTCCAATATCCTCCTCCCTTACCTCCATCACTGGATCTAGACCATCATGCAGGAGCTCACACCTCTGTCTTACATGTAGACTGTTTAGGACATCAGTGTGTTCCTTCATGCACAGGTACTGTTAGAAGTGAGGACAAAAAGATTTCCTGATCAGGTTGCTGCTACCATAAGCAGAGGCTCATGTCATGTTTTTCCCATATTTTTCAAGGTGTTTTGTGACCTTTAAGTGTCTTGATGTAAATTTTAATTAAGATGTTTAAATTCATTTAAATGAATCTCTGTATAACTTTCCTACCTGTGGTGTGCCCAGGATCTGTAGGTATACAAGCAACTGTAGGTACTTAGTGCTATATAGTGCATTCTTAGTGTTATAGGATGTACGTGCATAATATACTTATAACCAAATGGCTAACATCTACTTATTTGAAAAAAATGACCATACTTGTT
The DNA here is from genome assembly GCF_000708025.1 of Charadrius vociferus. Lineage (NCBI taxonomy): Eukaryota > Metazoa > Chordata > Aves > Charadriiformes > Charadriidae > Charadrius > Charadrius vociferus. The sequence goes on from NW_009647211.1 coordinate 3,191,787, forward strand.
TGTTATACTGAGATGACTCTGATATATGCTGTGGGATTTTTTTAATTGTTTTAGTCACATTTGGGAAACAAAAACAACTTTGGGACTAGGTCTGATTCTGACCCCTTCAGCAACCGATGGCTGTCTTCCTCCATCAGCAGACCTCTGCATAATGCGATCATTGAAAGCAAGCTTCTGCTCAGTTTAAAAACGCTGAGCTTAAAATGAACTTTGTTGTGTTAAACAGGTCTGAACCAATTTTCTTCTCATTTTCTTTCTTCCCCGCCCCCCCCCCCCAACATACAGTAAGTAATTGCCACTGTATAAATTATTTGAATGGAATTTGTGAGACAAGATTAGGAAATCTTGAGACATTGCTCTTCATTTAATGGCAAGTCTGAATGTTTTTTCTCACAAAGTCAATACCATGAACATTACTTAATGTTGTCAGCTGTTTACAATGTCACTTCCCCTTTCTTTAGCATCATTCTGCTTTTTAAATCTATTTGCTTGCATAGCCACCCACTACTTTATCAAAAACACAGCCTGTTAAATCCTAGGAGGAAGGAACTTTCAATTTCAACAAGAAATTATGGGTTTGATATGGGAATTACTGTTTTATGCCATAAAGGAAATCAAATTTGGTGATTACAGTTGAGTCCCTTCCATTCTTAAAATGTATTTATGAATCACAAATTATTTGTCTGAACAACATTTTACCGTTAACATCCTTGTGACTATCATACAGAAGTTTTTTAGCAATATTTTAATAAATGAGGCTGCCAAAATAGCCTTGTATCAGCAATGGTCTAAAAGTGAGTTCCTTTGTCCCCAATTATACACCCTATACAAGGCAACAGGAGGAAAACTCAGCAAGGGGAGTTTCCCTCCCTCAGTAAGGAGAGGGAGATTAGTCACTCTGGCCCTCTGAGCCTGGTGAAAAATACATACCTGAGTGTGATTCAGGAAGTCTACTGCAATTTAAGTCAGGTTGTGGTTAAATTGCAATGTAAAAAGTGAAAGTTCACATCTTTCTGAAAATTGGTAACATTTAATTAGTTGTAGAAGACATGATTGTGAGAATAAGGTTGATAATGTAGAGTCAGGTTTACCCAATTATTTTTCATGTCTCCACAGAATGCTTCAAGGGAGCAGATATCCAGGAACATAAAATAAAAAGTGACAGCTGTTATTTCTTTTTTTAAAAAAAATTAAAACTTAAAAAAAAATTCACTTTTTGCATGTGTTTACTTAGACAAAGAAGTATTGTTTCAAGGACTTTTGTTGTAAAAAAAATCATTTAAGGCTTCAGAAATCATAACAATCTTGCGTGAATGTACAAAATGTGCTGCCTCGACTGTATCATATTTGACAGTTTAAAAACTGTGACAGGTAAAAGTCTTTTCTGCTACCATATGTCTTCATTTACAAGATAATGAGAAATTTGATACATTAGAAAAGTTTTTGCATGTTTTGAATTTAAAAGCATAGGAGTACAAGGAGTGAAGAAGTAGGAAAGACTCAAGACAGTATGCTAGGAAATGTAAAATGCATAGCACGTTAAACTTCTGAAGGTGAATAGATAGTACGTGAACTCTCCACCTGAACTATAAGGAAGAGATGTATCTTCACAGACCTGTAAGCTAGATTTTTCAGTTTGAAGTTATGTCAAACAAACAGGGCAAGAGAAGTTTAGAAATGTCATTTTTATAATGTGTAACTTGCATACTGTGTTCTCCTTTTATTAGGCAATACTGCAGATCTCTGCCAGATCTGCAGACATAAAAGAACTTCAAAGTCTTGGTGGTAGAGGGAACCTACCAGTCTGAAGGAGAGACTGACAGCATCAGCTGCAAGAAAGGTTTGGGTGACATCCTAAGCTCTCCCTTACTCCACATAAGGTCTGCTGCTGCCTATTGCGTTGTTGGTCTCTTCTCCAACCCCTTCTGCCTAGATCTGAGCTGCCAGATCTCTAGTGGTCTCATTAATTCTTCATTTTTTCATATCTTCTTTTCGAAAACATTTCAGATACTTTAGAAATTCTGCTATTCTGAAATTACACTTTAACCTTGTGTTTTCCAGCATAACTCCATCCTTCCACTGCCTCCTTTCTGCCTTTCAAAACAGTCACAAAAATTTTGTCTGAAACAGTGTAAAGAATGCCCTTTCTCTCCTTTTGTATGTTTTCTAACCAATGAATTTGATCAGTGGTTCAATTACAAGGGCAGCAGTACAGGACTGCCAACTTTGAAGAATACCTCTCAGTTTGGGAAGTTGCTTCCATTAGGTGTAAAAAATACTAGGTTTTTTGTTCTCAGATAAGGGATAGATTAGGCAATAGAAACTGAAAATGTAAATGAAAGGTCTATTTAATTATGTTTAACAAGGAAACCAAACCAGTGGCACACATTCTTCTACATATGTGCTACATATCTTAAAAGCAATCCAGGAGAAGTCATTATTGGGTCCTGAACAAAACACACTACGCACACTATAAAACTGATGGAAGGAAGGTAATAATTGTGCTATTCTAATACTGAGATTAAAAGAATGCAAGAATCTTTGAAATAGACCATGCTGGTTTTGAGTATTTTTCTGTGTCTGTGGGATCTCCAGATCAAGTCTGAAGAAACTGATCACCTCACTGAGTAACAGAGAATCCCAGGAGAGTAAATAACTTGGGCAGGGAGTTGACTACTTACCCTTAGTACTGCTCTGCTGATCTGGATGACAATATTAACTGATGTAAAGATTAAAAACCACCACAATTATGATCTTAAGAAAAAAGGAAAGAAGAAGAAGAAGAAGAAAATAAACAGAAAAAGAAGGAAGTTTATAAAAAAGAAGTTAATACCTCACACTCTACATGGGGGATACTTGAACACACCTTATAGCAGGTGTAGCGCCTCGTAGCAGGTCTGGATCTGATGACCACTGCTTATTACAAAAAGGTCTGAGAAATGACAAAAGGAAGATAGTATGATTTCCCAGCAAGGTAAGGGGTGCTAATTTGAAGGAAGAAGACATTTTTCAAAAAGCTGAAGTTGTTTACAAATAAAGAAGAAATAGAAAGGGCCATAAACTCTGGTGGCAGATTTAAAAAAAAAAAACAAAACAAAACAAAACAAAAAAAAACCCAAAAGCAGACAACAAAGTTGAAGAACAACTAGCAAAATAAAACTAATACTAAATGCTTCTTCAAACACATCAGGAGTTTGAAAGCCTGTAGATCCAATTGATTATCAGGGTACAAAAGAAACATACAGAGAAGATAAGACCATTGCAGTGAAACTTAATGTATTTTTGCATTGGAGTCCTCTGTCGGAAAAATGCCCCATTCAAGAACCGTTTTTCATTGGGACTCATCAAAGAATATATCTGTTCATGAAATGACAGTAGATGTCAAGGAATAAATGACAAAATGAATAGCTAAAAAAAAATTATCGGAACCAGGTGGTACTCAGCGCAGAGGTCCCTAGTTCAAGGACAAAATAACTACTAACAATGTATGACAAAAAAGTACAGAATGGCTTACATATAAGTAATGAATAAATTAGCTGGAACTCTTCAGACAAAAAAAAAAAGAGGTAACTTGTGGATTGCTGAGGAGACATGACAGATGTCTACAGAAGCACAGGATACCTGGAGAGAGATCAGCTGCTCAGTGTCTCTTCCAGTGCAAAAAGAAGAGTCATGAAGTAAAGCTACCAAGAACCAAGCTTAAGACAAAGGACACAAGATTTTTCTTTCTGGGGTAGTAAACATGGAAAACTAATTTCCAAAGGTTGATGCTTTACAGGAGTTCAACTACTTAGAAAGAAAATACACTGAGGATCCTGAATTACACAGAAAAAAAACTGGGGTGTCCCAGGGTTGCAAGTAGTCAGATTGGTGATGCAGGCATCTAACAGTACAGCCAATATCACTGCTGAATATAAACCGAATATATCCTATGAAATAAGGACCAAAGGATGAATACATTTCAAAGCTACAGTCAAATGAGTGAAGGTGAATACAGAAAGACTGCGCTAGTAGAAAATGGTACAGTCACCCTATTTCTGCAGCAGACAGCAATGAAATACCTAATTTAAGAAAATTAGCGACTGAAGATTCTGTGTACATGTTAGGAGCTCAGACAGAATCATTTATTTTCTGGCAACAGCAAAACAGGCTTGACATTTTTAAATAATATATTGTAGCTGAGATGAAGGGCCTTTCAAATATGCTTCAGCGCACACCAGCTTGAGCAGACTGCAACAAACTAAGTCAATAGGACTCTCAGCAAGGGAATCGATGTGATTTGCACTGTTCCTGGTAGAAATGTCATTCAAAATTGATGACAAGATTTCTGACCAAATGCTATTTTAGAATAGTCTTTATCATTCTCTTTCTGACACTACATCTGATGACTTTTGACCTGCTCAGAAACGTCCCACTTCCAGCTGAAGACTGAACTAATCTCATGCCTATGTGTGGAATTAACTTAATGAAACTGTAGGAAGATAAAAGATACTTTTGAAAGCCCTCCGTAAAAAAAAAAAATGACTGTGAGCTAACAATTAGAATCTTAGTACTTCAGCTGCTACTGAAATACAGGAGATAATAGCTCCTTTTTTCAATCTTTTCTTCCTCACAGATGGAAGAATCTTTAAACTTTATGTTCTAAATTACTTTGGAACCTTTATAAAAATAATCACAGATGCTACAAATACCATTTAGAATATAGTATTATTAAGCCTATTGGTTCTTGGCTGGAAAATTGCTCAGTCTGCTGTAAAAACCCACATTACTTTCCATAAAAAAGTTACTTTATTGTTACCACTGTGAGCATTTTGCACAAGAAAATTATTTCTGTTACCTATAGTTGAAAGCAAAGCTGGTAGAAAACTGCTTTGCCTAGAAGTCTGACTTTTTGTGAACTTTTACTCCGCGTTTGGAAAACCTTGGTTTGAACTTTTTCTGCAGAAAATTTGGGTGGGGTCTTGTACTGCAGTTCCCAAAGCAGCTTGGCTAGACTCCCCAGCCGCTGCATGAGACCCTGAGGAGGGAAGATGAAGAAAACGATGTATGTGGTTGACTGAGGCCAGGGTTGTGAATATTTTACTCCTCATTTAGAAAAGAAAAACGATTTTGGTCTCCCAGTTCTTATGTACACATATGTGCTACCAATATACTGTAATAATGGTCACTTGTACATAACAGTATTTAGGTGATGAGTATATTAACACAGATAGCCATTTATGAGAAAATTCAGGCCAGTAAGCTATGTGTTTTACACTACTTTAGAGGGGACCTACTGTTACTCTGTGCATATATTGCCTCTGCTCTGTATTAATTAGTGCTAAAACATGAATGATTGACCCCTTCCATTAGCTCCCTTCAGTTCATGATTTTTACAAGGAACCTAATATATTTAACATGGAAATGCTGAAGAGAATGGGACTTAAATTCTTTATTCTCATGCTAAAACCATGCAAAAGTGGGAAAAGTATGTACATCCAAAATTAGTGCTTCATCATTTTGATAATCAAAGAAATATCTAGCAATTAAAATAATGCAATGCTAAGTATGAATAAATAAGTAAAGTGGATTACTACAGAGCTTCCTTAACTCAACAAACATATTTTCTGTATATTTTAAATGGCCTAGCCTCAGGCCTGCTTGACAGCTTGGGTCAAGATGACAATACTGTATGTATATAAATAAAAAAGCAAGAAAATGCAGCTGAGCTTTTCTGAAAGAAGCTGAAACTTCAAGTTGGTGGAATGATAACTTCTGTGAAAGACAATTTAAAAATGACCCTAAGACAAATCAGGAACAACTGGGTTTCTGTGTGACAAAATGATTATCTAGTACATCACTGACAATACTGCAATACTACACACACTTCAAGATGAAAAAAAAAAAAAAAAGTTAAAAAAGTCGAAGCTACCCTAATATTAAACCATCATGTAAAAAATGCACAGTGGCCCATATTGTGCCATCTGTTTTGAAAGCAGAACATGAGATTAGTGGGGAGGTACTCTTAAAAGCCAGATGGCACAATGTGACCCATTATTCTCATCAAGTCTGAAAAAAAAAAGAGTGTTTCAGCACAGCATAAAGAGCTTAGCTATGACCCCAAAATCAATGCATGTTTAATGTGTTTTTATCTTTGAGGCAGCTAAATATTTTCCTTAAAGCCTTATTGTTTGATGGGAAATAGTTAAAAACATTGATCAGGCAGCAGTCACTAATTACTTTTTAAGAAAAATGTAAGACGTTTTAAAGTTAATCCAATAATGATTGGACAGATAAGTGTGGAATAGCTGTGAAAGGATGTAGTGTATTGTGGGACAGTGCTATGCTTAACTACACTCCCTGGAAGTCCAGCACAAGGATGCTTTTATCAACATTTAGCAATTTTGGATTTTTCTGGGCAAGTTTAAGGGGTTTTTTTTAATTATTTTTTTACATGAGGAATACAGGTCATATTTGAAAATGTTTGTTCATGGCATATAATGGCAAGGTTTGCAGAAATAATTAGGTATTTATTAGATCTACAACATGTAAATGATAGCTATGTTTTCTGTTTGTACTGAAGGAATTCTTCCACTACTTGTACCACAATAAAATTGTTAAGCAGTGCAAATTCACCATCTGGCCCATAGCATACTCACAAACACGATCTACCTTTCAGTCATAAAGGAATGAGGCATAACATTCTTCTGTACACAGTAGAATGTGTTCTTCTAACCCCTTCTTCACTCAGAGTCATTAGTCAGTAGAGCTCTGTTCTCATCTGGAAGAGACTTGAGCTCCCTCTCAAGTTCCCTGTAAGGAGAAATAACAAACTGTTCCTTTATCCAGTGAACTTAGCATAAAGTCAGACTTCAGTCTCCTAAGGATCTCCTAGATCACCTTAGTTGGATAAGGCATTTCTATAACAATAATAATTTACGCTGCTGATTTTTTACAATAGATTAGATGTTTCTGGATTATATTTTTGGTCAGGGAGCTTTGCTGAGTTCATCCTAGTGAATAAGACACAGAAAGATACCTCACTTATCTGGAAAAAAATGCCCTGCTTGAGAGAAGCGTTTGTCCAGCAGTACCCAGGAATGGGAGGAATGGAGTGGAAGAAAAGATGACACTCAGCTATGAATAGGGAAATAATTCATTTCAACTAGCTCTGCGCTGTAAGAACTAGATGATTGTCCAACAATGATGTTCTTAAGGGTGCAACCATTGCAGAGCACCATTCAGGTTATCTTTTTATTAACAGTTTGTATGTGCTCAGGTGTTCTTAATTTTTAAGTCAATGTATATGTATATCCGATATTTAAACGAGCTTTGATGTATGCCTTGAAGCAGAGGAGCCCTGTGCTTTTATAGAGGGATAGCAATATGTCTTTCACCAATATTCCTACTATCTCACTTTCTCTTTTAATAAAAATGGAAAGAAATTAGCTCTAATGAACAAGGATACTCTTAGAAAAAACACTAGGCACTGCGATTGGACATGGTATAAACCAGAATTTTGAGGTGCAGCTACCTAGATTTTCTTCTCATAGTGATGTCCTCGAAGACAAATGTCTTTTATGCAACTTTTTTTTTTTTTAAAGTGTTTTAACGGACTATGCATTGTCCATTGTGTCTTTGAACTTCTGCCAGATTTTTTTTAGTTTTGTGCCTGCCTTATTTAGTCTCTGGCTGTTGTCCTCTGCTCCCCAGGAAGTCTGTCGTTTCTGAGGTTTGGCTCTCTGCTCATCTGTACGGTTTCTCTGCTTACCTTGGAGTGCAGTTCCCTTGCTCTGTGGTGTAATTGTGCCAATCTTTTTTTCTCCCAGATCCTTTAAAACTTTCTTTCCAGGTATAGGCTCAGTTTTTCTCCAGGGAAAGAAAAGTCTTTACGGTCCTCCAGAAGGTCTCTGATAACACGGACACTACAGTTTCAGGTTTATAACACAGAAATAGGGTTCAAAAATATAAACCAGACATTACCTGTTACAGATACAAGTATGAAAAGCCTCTGCATCCTTACAAATGGGCAACTTTCAAATGTGTTTTTTAGGCTGTTGATTCTGAGCAATTTTCTGTTGAACCTATTCTACGGTATCCTCTGCAAGTCTAGGAGAACCTTCTTTCCATCACCCCCAGGGCCTGGCCTTGGTTTTGTTTCTTGCTACAAGAAAATTCCTCCCAGCTAACTCTTATTTTAACAAGTAAATGAGAATGATACTGAATGCGTGTTCCCTGAAGTGAGGAGCAAGGACTTGTGTCAACAACTAACAAAAATTTTTAGCAATTCTAGCCATTATTTGGGCAGAATAACTTGATCATGCAGATGTTCTTCTTCATAATTCTATGCAATCAGCACAATATGGAATATCTGCACAAAGAAGGCAGCTACACAAATATATTCCCACCTGCTCCTCATGACTTATTCCACCTTGGCTGCAAAAAGGCTTGGCAAAAATGTCCGATTGAACTTAATTCATATAAAGGCCAAGAACATCTTGACTGTCTATGACAGTATATGATTTTTTTTTCATTACTTCAATGAAATCAGTTTCTTATGAAGCAGCTCTTTCTAGCGGAATGTTTTTCCAAATAAGACATTTTGCTCCACGAATTTTTGGGATACCGTAAGTGATATGAGGTAATGAAATTAACATTGGGTTTATTATAGATTTGGTTTATTTTTTAAAGGAAATGGTTTTGAAAGAAGTTTAAAAGTTTTCTCATGAGAACATAGAGATTTCAATTAAACCAATATTCAGATGCAGGATGAAGTTTACTGACAAAGGACAGTCTGAAATAGTGATGAGATTCATTGTTTAGGGTATGACATATACAAGGGCAACTTGCATTTAGAGACCTTTTTTTTGGCAGTCTCCAAGACTGCAAGTAAATACCTTAACCAGCTGTTACACAAGGGTCTTTGAACAAGAAGTTTTCTATAAACATATCCCTGGAGGTAATTAAGTCCAGGCTGGGTGGGGCTTTGAGCAACCTGGGCTAGTGGGAGGTGTCCCTGCTTATGACAGGGGGGTTGGAACTCGATGATCTTCAAGGTGCCTTCCAACCTAAACCATTCTATGATTCTATGAATCTATATTTTAGAAGTTTTACAGGAAGGAAGGTGCTGTCTTGCGTAAATGCAGTTAGCAGTTTGGGGCAATATTTATTCAGTTAAATACAAATAATGATGGACCTCAGCTGAATTACAACCCACCACGTGCAAACATTTTTCAGCGTATATGTATGTATCTGTGTCAGCACAGAAAAATATTGGAGGCACACATACACCATTTCAACTCCCAGAAGAACTGTGCACTCTCACAGCTAACCTGAGTGGACCTCTAGGTTTACATTCATATGGATAAGAGAACTTTAACACTTTTTCTTGGGCTGACATTTGATTTAGCTTTAGATTGATAAGAGAGAAAAAAGGTAATGGTTAAGTTAAAGCCATGTATCTTAATGTCAGGAGTCATAGCTTTTGAGGGTTTTAGGATTTGCCTCTTGGCTTCTTGTTTTCAGTGAGAAGAATAAAAGATCCAGAAGGCATATTTTGAACTTTACCATAAGAAATTCTGTTTCTGGGTTTGGGATTTGACACACACCTACTTTCAAAGGAGCTATATACAGTCATTTTGGAGAACCTTTTTTCTCCTTGACTTCATCAGAGATAAAACTGTGCCTGGGGAAACAACTTAGGAAGTCCTTTAAAAAATCAAAGGCACATCTTTGCAAGATATTACACTTGCAACGCATCACAGGGAAAAATCAGAGACTCAAAATATGAAGGTAAAGCTATTTACTACAGCCCAACCAAAAAAATTAGCTCAAAATGAGAATATGTTTTAGGGAAAATAGTTAAAAGCATAAATCTCTTTCAGTTAGGTAGCTTCAAAGTGTGTTCAGTATTCTATCAAATTCTTTTTGCTTCTAACAAGCATAGTTTCAGCCAGTTAATACCATTCCAGTGGGGAAACATCTTGAAAACTATTTTGGCATCTAATTTGGTAAACTCTTAACCTTTAATAAGGAGAGAAAAGACAACATTGACTTCTGAAAAAGCAATTCCCGGTGTAAAAAAGAGAAGTGATGAAGGTGTTAACCTGCTCTAATTAGTGTGGCCTATAGCCTCAGCAAGATGATAAGTTTATCCTCTAATATCTGAATATCTGACATAGTTCAGAAAAGTATTGAATTACCAAGACATAGGCCTAACCTTTCAAATAAGTTCTTAGCACCTCTGTGAACCTTTACTCTAGGGACTGTGCTATGCTGGAGAAAGAAGTGATATTGCTCACTAATAATCAAATTAGTACTTTAACGTAGGTAGTTCCTGGGGTAAATAGCCAAGCTGACAGTTGCATAGGTAGGTAACAGAAGAATGCTTTTTTTTGCTGATATAATATTTTTATCTGTGTACAGTCAAAAACATTGAGTTATACTTGTTTCTTATCTACATAGAAAAAAAAAACAACAAACAACTTTTACCAGAAAGGGAATGTATTGTACTTGCATGGATAAATGTAAAATGCACTTATGACTTGACCACTAATCATTGAATCAAAGCACTAGGCAGTTTGGAAAGGACCTCTGGGTTTCATCAGGTAAGATTTGCTGCTCAAAGCAAGGCTAGTTAGAGCAGGTTTCTCAGTGTCATTCCGAGTTGAATTTTGATCACCTCTCAGGATGGGTGTCTCATAGTCTTTCTGGGCCCCTGTTTGGTCACTGTCATTGTGATAAAGATTTTTGAGGCAGAATCTCCCATGCTCTAGCTTGTGACCGTTGCTTTTCACCCTTCCACCATGCACTTCTGAGTACGTGCAGCCACTCCACACAGTCCCAACCTTCCTTACACCCTCCAAACATGTATTTACAGACATTAGTGAGATCTCCCCTTCCCTTCCTGTTCCCCAGCCTGAGCCAGCCCAGTGCCTTCTGCTTCCCCTTTTGCATCCTGGGCTCCAAAAGTGACCGTCACAGGGACTGTGACAGTCACAGCACTGAACTCATTGCTGTACATTAGGGTCTGTCCTGCTCCAGGAGCCCACATCTTGGGACATCACACCAGGAGTGGTCTCACCAGTGCCAAGCAGTGGAGCAGGATCATTTAGTCCTTTTTGCTGGTGACTCTGCCTCATATAGTCAAAATTACAGTACTGTTATTTCTGCACTGTATATATTTGAGATGTCTAAAGAATATGCAATTAATTGGTTTAAAAAACAGACAAAACCCTGAAAATGATAGAAGGTTGTTGTTTTTTTTTTCTTTAGCTTTTATAACAGTACCTCTCATTTTTAAAAAACACATTCAGCTTTTTTCCTGAGAAAAATTAGCTAAGTATAATCCTAATTAGAACTTTGGAAGCCTTTTTTTTTACCTTTAATGTGGCTTCATGAAGATCACAGATAGCAGAGTTTTATTCTCATTTATATTGAAATAAAATTAATGTTTTGAATGATCAAAATTGAAAAGCCAAAATAAAACCCTATTTAGTTCACATGACTTCAAAAATTAAAACTCTATTAGGTAGTGAATGGATGTATTGGTTAAGGGCATCAATGGCTAAAGTCAATAGGAATTCCTTCATCACCACAGCTACCTGCTCCGGTGAGCATCAGGCTAAGATTTCTCAGTTTTATTAGAAAAATGTCTGATGAGTCATGCTAAAACATATGGAATTTCAGGCTTCTTTATTCAGAAGTCAGGGTTAAATGTAATAACTTTGCTAAAAAGAAGAAAGCAGCTGTTGATTGTTTGTAAGACAACACGGCAGAAGCAGGGTGATGTCATTAACACAGTCATGACTCTGAGGAAAACTACAAACACTTCCTCTAAAGCATGCCTTTTATATTTTACTGTGTTAAATGTCCCTATTGGCTTTGTAAACATTGTTGTCCTATTGGAGAAAGACATAGCATAAGATTCTGACTGACTAAAGACATTCCTTTCATGACATTTTCTTTCAGTATGGTAATACCAATTTGTAATTCCTTATTAGCCAAGTTTATAATGGTTGTGTAATGTTGGTTATATAATATTGATTATAGAAACCCCATATTTGATTTTCTCAAACCTGTAAGGTTCCGTTAAACTTCATAGCCCAAAGGAGTACTAAATTACAGGTATGCTGAGCACAAATGTTGCCATACATCACGCAAACTTTTTGGCCCCAATTTTTCCTTGTAATTCCCTTAATATTTCTTTGAGGCAAATGAATCTCACTGTAGGTGAAACTGAGATTCATCGTAAAAAGTGTAGTTCAGCTGAAAATCCTGAAAGCAGAGAGAACTAAAACATGAGATTATGAACTTCTGAGTACCTTTGAGACTCCAGAAAGCTTTCATAAATCAATATATTTTATGTTGATAGCTTCTACCCTAAGTGAACTGAATTCTTTTGGAAGTTTTTGAGCAAAGAGTTAGAGTCAAGGTTTTCTATGGGAAGTCTCTTTTTGACTAATTCTGCGGCAACCTTATTATAAAAATTTTAGAAGTTTTACTGGATATATTTTAACTCCAATGACATGCATGAAATGATATAAAAAAAGTTATAACTTTGAAAATGAGACATCTAACTTAGAATAGAAATGATATTGCTTCTAGGCTTTACTCTACCAAATACCTGCTTAATATTTCATTGTATCAGTACCAAAGGATTTTCACTGATTACAGGCCCAACCCATAGTATTCTACCAAATCAGTTCAGCTTCTCTTCCAATTACGTCCTTGGTGTCAGAAATGAATGACAAATAAGGGTTTGTAGGAGGAACATAATAGAATCCATCACTAATAAATGACACTTATATGTAGATGTCAAAGCAGCAGTTCTAAAATTAACAGATGTGGTGG
>NW_009647211.1:3204647-3210668 GCF_000708025.1 Charadrius vociferus
CAGGAACAGATTGTTTTGCGTTGCAGATGAGAAAATAATTCACAGATAATTATTTAACTAATGGTTTCAGTTATTTCTTTCTGTGCACAAACTGTCCTCTGTCTCTGTAGTTACATTCCAAAGTCCTTCTTGCGATTACTTTTTATTCAGGGATGGAAAGGCTTGGATGAAACGCAGTGCGGCTTTCAATCACTCAAGGAGCAGCAATTAATGGAAAGAGGTAAGGGCACTCTGACTGTTTAAAACCTGTTTTCCTAGGCCACATTGACCCTGCTGTTTCAGGCTTGAATGCTGAAGAGTTGTAGTTTTGTCACATTAAGTGGCAGGTTGTGTTTCAAAAGGGTCCAAGGTTTCATCAATTGGTGTACGCTTCCATGTGACAGAGGCTATTTCCATGTGTGATATAAATGCTTGCTTTTTGTCAAAGTAGGTAATAGTAACAGACAAAACCAAAAAGATTCCTGAAAAATGGCCATGAAAATGTTTATAGGTTGGAAAGCAACAGGGCAAGCTGGTTTTGTGCTGTCAGTTTCCCCAAGACTGTTGAGTCCCTCCATTTCCCCTCTTAAGGGACCAGACTTTTCTCCGGCAGTACGGGCTTCTGCTAAGTGACAAGGGAACTGTAGTTGATCACAAATGCTGCAATACAAAGGGGAAGAGAGATACATGAAATGAAGGGGATTGTTTCTTCTCTGAGGGCAGAATAGCAAAACAGATACTGTGATCTAAACAGGAAGCAGAGGAACAATAAATACAATTAATTTGATCATTATTCCTATATATTCATGGAGAATGTAAATATTAAGAATCACTACACTGTGTGCTTTTACAAGTGAAATAAGTAAGAGATTCTCAGATCTTGATTCAAGTCACAGTAAGATACAGTCTAGGTGATTTCAGTGATTTAGAATACTTCACAAATACAGAACTGCAACATAGCTAAATCCAGACCTAGAAAAATCATTACCAATCTATTGACTCTTAAGCATTAATAGTTAACTAATAGCTACATCCTTCGAAAACTTCTGTAAGGCAGCCTTATCACCATAACACAAAGAGGGAATACTGAGATAAATAAGACAGCAGTTTTCTAGTCGTGTTTAAAGTTGGATATGTCCATAACTATTCAGGAATAAATTCAGTATAGTATTATAGATAAACATGAAGTTTATTGTTACAATGGTTAAAACTTGTAATTCAGTTTAATTGAATTATTTTCCGTAAAATATAATTCCATAAGTCATGCTTTCCATAACATTAATATGCTTTAAAATGAGATGTTCAACATGGGCCATTTGAGTCACTTGGTTGTAAAAAACAAAACTTGTGGTATAATTTGGGGTGATTTACTTGAGAAATATGTTTGACACTTCAAAATATAAATATTATACATAAAATGATATTTGAAGTTGTCCAAAATACTTTTATGAGAACAATATTTTTGCAGGAGTGCCAAGCCAATAAAATTTCTCTTTTCCTTCCATCCCAAGTTCAAAGGAGAAAGACTTGTATTGTTAGAGATAAAGGTTTATATAAGAAACCTTTTGGAAAGGTCAAGTTTTGTAAATGTGAATTCCAGAATAGCCAATGGGGAATTTAAGTTACAATAAACCTGAAATTCTGGACACTCAGATTTAGCAGATAAAGTGCAGATGATCATAAAAACAGGCTCTCATCATAAAACATATATCACTGTTAACAGTGAACAACAATAATGCAAAAAATGACAATTAAGTGGTGGCCACTCCCACTCAAGTCTCCTTTTCAGATTTCTTATTAGCAATAATGAAAATGTGAGTATTCAGGCAATGATTTCATAAATGTCTACAGAAAGCAGAATTTAAACTAATAAACTCAGTCAGAGAAGGAGTACCATGCAAATATTTACAAAACCAATGCTTCATGCCAGATTCTTGCTTGTTCAGAGACATGTATGGGAAACAAAACTACATCAGCCTTTGCGGAGAGGATTTTATGGAGACTGCATTTTGTTACTGCTGGAAACAAACCAACCTGTTACATTTAATGTGGGGTGGGTTTGATATAATGAGACGAACTGCTCTTCACAGAGTCACAGAATCATTCAGGACTGTAGTACTGGAGGACAATTTGGGCTGGCATGGACTCAGGAGTTCCCTAGTCTGAGCTGCTGCCCAGCCGTGTGGTCAGACCAAGCTGCAGGCGGCTTCATCCCAGGGAGGCTGGAAACCTCGGCACCACCTCCCTGGGCCTAGCTCTGCTGCCTAGCTGTGCTCATGGGAAAAATGCTTTACCAGTACATCTTGAGATTACACTTGTAGTGAACACATGTCCTGAAAATTGTTTGGTATTGCTTACTCAGAAACTCGTTGTTATGTTGCATTATGTTTAATTCTGCAGTCGATAGGAGTTATGCATGATTGGCTCAGGATATACTCAGAGGCAAAATTAGGCTTTATTCTGTGTTTATAAAGAACTCAGCAAATTTCCAGGACCCATCCTAACTTGCAAGTCCTATGTTACTACAAGACAAAGGTGAATTTTCTAAGTGTTACAGATCAAATATTGTTAGCTCATGCTTAGGCAATATGAATGCTGCACATAGTAGAATTCCATAATGACTCTTAATGTTTTCTCTTTGGGAAAATCCACACAGTTTCAGCAGACTAAATCAAAATAGGAGAAGCAAATAGGTTTAATTACATCTACTTTGCCAGCTGTGAGGCTGTGCTGAAATTGCTGTAGTAGGTATGACCCCATTCCAGTTGAAATATAGAGGTTAACCTTACCCAGTGGTGTCAGATGAGTCTTTTGCAAGAGGAACCATGATTTCTTTGCTTACACCAAGGAGGAGGCACATTCTCCTGGCTCATAATGTGGTTGAAATATATGTTTAAGCTGGGACTGAGCTCAAGGCAGTATGTCCTATGGAGAAGAAAGGTATGTGACGGAAGGCTCAGACACTACTGTGTGACTTTAGTCACATCTATCACTAGAAGATGTCATGGACTTAACTGAGAAGTGGGATCTGTGTATGGAAGACCAGGCTTTTAAAAGAGTATAGCTCAGCTCTGTTCTCTTTTTCTTACGAAATTCAATAACAAAGTCTGTCTACACTTGTGACAACATAATGTTCATTCCACCATGAGAAAAATAGGACAGAAGGCAAACTATGTCATGCATCTGTCTTCTCCAAAGTCTTTTTTTTTTTTTTTTTTTCAGATCTTCAGTTCAGAGGGAATGAAACAATTCTAAGCACCAGTATCTTAAACACTAGGCTCATTTCTCTATATGATGTTCCTGCTCTCTGGATCAGAAAGATCAAGAAATATCACTGTGAGCCTGCTGGACATGTTGCTAGGTCTCTGTGTCCCAAATCCCTCCAAGATTTGGAAGTCAAGATATACATCTGGTCAGTATTCACTGGTCAGAATACAGCTGGTCCAGCCTGAATGAGAAAACAGAGCTCTGGGTTTAATGCATGGATTGGTTGTGTTGACTGAAGAAGGGTCTGGCCATCATTTTAAATTCTGCATACCTAGCAGGCAAGAGAGCTGCCTGCTTTCTTCACCCCTTTCTTAGGCTAGCCACTAGTTACATATTTGGTATTTGAGATCTAAGACGGCAACAATTAACTGCAGCAAGATTTCCTCTTTGAACTAGTTATCCTCAGCTTTACAGAAAGGAAAAAAAAAAAAAAGAAAAAAAAAAGAAAAAAAATTAAGAATTTGCTGTGTTATTTTGGGAATTGTTGTGGTTTAACCCTTGTAGGCAGCTAAGCCCCACACAGCTGCTCGTTCAATCCCTGCAGGGAGAGACAAATCCAAAACATAGCACAGTATGAGCTACTACGAAGAAAATTAACTCTGTCCCAACCAAAACCAGTACAGAAGTATAAAAGGGAAATAATGGTTTATTTCTTCACAAAGTTAAACTGATTTTTTTCATACATCATCTAAGCCTTGATTTTGGGAGCTAAACTCCTGTTCCACTTCTTTCTCTCTTCTGTCCATATTGTACAGATATATACTCTGCTCTGCCCTTCCAGACCTCTGCTGAATTTTTTTTTGATGAGGGTATAGAAAGGAATCAGCGCTGCAGTTAGGATTATCAACAACAACAACAAAAAAGACATGCAACTAATAGAAAATACTAACTGAGATGTTTGCATCCCAGCTTGATCTCTTGGTGTTTCAGAGAGCTTAAATAATATTAATTGTATTTAGGACTGAAACAAATGCATTAGAAACATGATGAAGACAATCTAATAACAATCAAAAAATAAAGGGCATCTTGATCCTAATTATACCATTACGGTACAGAAGATATATATATACACAGATATACTGAATTAAGGATCTTATTTAACACCACGTTTACCAAGATGTTAAGCCTATTTAATGCAGATTTGAGCCATATGTTAGTGAAACAACAACAATAAAATCAAAAACCATGTAGGAGACTAGAATTTGGACAGCAATAATAGTTTTCTCCCCACTCCTAATTTCCACTAAGTCCTTATATTAGCCCATGCAGTATTCTTTATATGTTCCTGTCCTGAACCATTACAGAACTGTTTCTTCTCAGAACAACTTCTTGATACCTTAACAATAATAAGCTATCAGAAGTTTTTATAATTAATGAATACTTCGGTGATCATGATTACAAAAAACTTTTGGAAAGCAGAAATATTAACTTATTAAATGTATGTCTTTAAAAGTTCTTAGTTATTAGATGTCTAAGACTTGTTTTAAATTGGTCTAAGAAGGCAAGATACATAAAGTATTTTTTCTACCATAGTACAGCTGAGATAGTTTAAAAGGAAAAGGTCCTTTTATTCAAATCATAAAAACAGCATTATTTTGTATTTCATCAAACTGGAGATAGATAGTATTTATGACATCATTAGGGTTTGAATGAGTGCTTCATCGACTTAAACAGAACTTGGATTTGCCAGTTACTTTGCTAGATTTTTTTTCCTTTTTGTATATTCTTGTCTTTATTCTACATAATTTAAGCATCTCAGATGAAATCTGCCATTTTTCTTTGGACCCTGTTCTTCATTCTTCTTTACTGTTAGTAGAAGTGGGAAGCAGAACAGAGGTGGTGAAGAAAATATGCATGGACACAAAGCACTGCTTGAATGCCGTGAGGTTTTACAAGTGGGTTTTGAGCTAAAAGAGCATACCGTATGCTCTTTTATTTTCACTGTATTATTTCTAACAAGTTAACAATAAAAATAAATTTCTTCTTCAGAAACATCACCAAGCTTGATGGGTATGGTTATTTCCACTCAGTATAAATGTAGAAGTGAAGCGGCATAATCGAACAGCTGTGGTAAGCCAGTGGCAGAAATCACTATAAGGCTTATGTCTACTGCATGCAGTATTTACATTCACTTGAAGACTGGTTTGAATGGACTGAAAACAAATGCAAGTGCTACTGGTGGAAAGTCTGCAGTCTGTGTCTGGATGTTCTTCAAATAAGAATAAGGGCAATGTTTTGCACATTGCTGAATCCTTTCCTCTCTCCTCTCTAGACCTGGGACTGCTGCCACGATCTTCCCACCATCCCGCGATGTGTGATAGAGACTCTTAGCTTGGGCTGTGTGCCTCCGTTAAAGCAGGCCCCTGACTTAGGAGCTGGAAAACAGAGCTCTAATGAATCCACACTTGTAGAGAAAGAAACTGAAAGACCAAACCTCCTGGTAACTAGCAAAAGATCTTCACTTTTTCTTTCAATATACTCTATTTTGACCATCAGCTTAATATTTAACACTTTTTTTTTTTTAATGTTGATACTCAAAAAATAAGGTAAAATATAAATGGAAATAAAAGAGATTGCTGAAGGATTTCTGCTTCTCCAACTGACCTGTATTATGATTTATGTTGTCCTTCTTGGAGGAAAAGGACAGCTCCGAGGTAAGAAAGAGAGGTTGAATGTGGAAATACTTAGTAGTTTCCCATAAGCCCTTCAAAAAGCATAAGCCCTTCAACACAGATTCACAAAATCTTTATTGTAAAATAAAGCCTGAATTAGGTG
>NW_009647211.1:3210711-3250668 GCF_000708025.1 Charadrius vociferus
GCTACGCAAGTCCTGAAAATGGAAAATATCAAATAGGTGGTGACTGCTTTTTTTGTGGCCAAAGTATGCAAAAGGGTACGTACTCTCTCACCCCCAGCTTAAGATCCACCTTTCTGCAGGGATGTGTGGCATATTTATACCATTTCCTTCCTTCCTGTGGGGGGTCAGCTTGCAAGTCAGATGCCTACACATCCCACTGGTGGCTGCAAATAGAATTCCAGCCTGCAGTGCAGTTTTTAGAGTCTGCAGTTTGTGTTATATTTTGGAGGACTACATTTGACACATTTAAACTCAAAGGATATCAAACTTTATTTCTCTTGACAGCAAGAGTAATTGCTATGATGCTCAATAAGACTGATAGAAAAGTTCAGATCTGTTTGCTTACCTCACTTTATAGCACAATCTTTCCTACAGATCAATGCTTTGATGGATGAATACCAAAAAAAGGACATTTTTTTCTGGGATAAACACATATGGAGAGATCTTATCTCTGTTAAACTGGTGTAAATCTGCCCCAACTGCAGTAAAGTCAGACCATTTACCTTGGGATTAGGATGTAACCTCTTATGTAAGATGATAAATAGTTCAGTGGTGCCTACAAAGTTATCTTTGCTCCCACCTTTGTATAGCTTTCAAGAAAGTTAAATTTTCCTTTACATGTTGAAAATATCTGTTAAAGAAATACGCATCCTTTCTTAAAATACACTCATTTTAACACACTCATTTTACATTTTAAGCAAACCTTCCATAGTCAAATCTGAAAGTCAGCTAACTCCTCATCATCGATGAAGTTTGTTCTTTTCCATTGATCATCTGTCTGTATCATAGATACTACTGGTCCGCTTGTTGTGGAGGATTAAGAAGTAGAAGGCATGTATTTCTATACAGAGACAGAAAAACACACCACAAAATGCAGTCAAAACACATGCCAATTTTTTTCTATTCCCTACATAGTACAGGAGGTGTTTGGATTACCAGTAACAGCATGGGACAGTACTTCCCACTCCCGTTGTTCTGGCTACAAGAGACAAATGACTGCTAGGAAGACTGATTTTACAAAAAAGCAATGGTAATATCTGTGATTCCTGTCTTTATTTTGTGTGTGTGTGTGTTCGTGTGGTTTTGTTGTTGTTTTTTTAAATCTCAAAGTATACAGTTTGTTCTGTTGGCCGGACACAATAGTAATTGTGAAGTGTTGTCATCAGTTCTATCTGTCCTTAAAAGACAATTCAAAAACTAGTAGAGTTCATCATTTAATCCTTCCACTGTCAATCTGAAAAGTGTATAAAATGTTCAATAAAGTATAAGAAGTAAAATAGCAAAAATAACCAGACTCCACTCAATGTAATTCTAGCCATGCTTACTATAGAAATAACCAGTCTACAAAGGGCCATGTACATAAAAATTATATTGCATGACATTTTCATACATGAAATGGAACTAAATATTTAAGATAAAGGAGAAAATAATATGTTTAGGAGAGCTCATACAACTTTTTTTTTTTTTAGTATTTTTAGCAGGACTTACACTAACATAAATGATTTACACAAACAATAAATATGGCAAAACTCAAATAAAAAAATTAGGTACACAAAAACTCACAAATCCACATATCCACTAAGTTCTGCCCTGAGAAAGAATTAAAAGACTGAGCTTTTGTCATCAGACTTTGCTGCTATAAATTACTATGCTCAGCTGAGTGTTGAGAAGCTTTTCAAATGAAAAATTAGTGGTGAATGAACCTCTAAAGAAGGTTTAATTTGCATAAGCATACAAAGTTATCCTAACTATCTGAGCCTTTAGGTAATCGGAGTGGAAGGGAAGAAAGCTATTCCCTTCCCTTGTGACTTCCACTAAATAATCTTATGTGTGGCAAAGCTTTCTCTTCTCTTCTCTTCTTCATGCAATAATAGGCCCAAAAGGATGATTTACAGATATTTCTTTTTTAACTATTACTTATCTCCCAGTTCCATTCCCTGCCAGGGACTGCCATCTTTGTTAAGCACAGGTACAAGTAACAGCAGGTGCCTATAAAAGGGGAAGAATCTATTCCTATGCTTTCACAACTGAACTATTTTCAAGGGGTGGGGCCATTCAGTCTCTGTTTTGGCCACCTAGAAAGGCTCTTAAAGGAAGAAAAAACAAGAAGCAAAGAAGAATGGTGTGCCTTCTCCTTAACAAATAGATCCCGAAAAACCCATAGGAGTTGTTACCTGAAGTTTTGAGGGTTGGCTTGTATGTCAAGCTAACAATGAAATAAGCCTTAGGAAAGGCATTTTAATACCTGAAACTTTACTTACATTCCCGGATGAGTGAGAATAACCCAGCTTCCAAAATGGCACACAGCTCCACACATGACCAGCCTGTTTTAGGTCCACTGCTGAGCTCCCGAAACAAAGAAAAGAGCTATGACTCATCGCATTTACTTATTTGTCTTGGAATTGACATTTCTACAAGAAAGCCGAATGGAATTTTGGACAGTTTAATGAAAGACTTTTTCCCATTTTTACCTCCTAATTTTGCCAAGATGTGTTTTCGTCTGAGTGAATATGATGGATATCATAGTTGAACATAGTACTTTGATACCTGAATCTATAATGTTAATAATGAATGCCTATGGGACAACCTTATTACTTTGACTAAAACATAAATATCTAGGGAGGTGGGGGGAAGGGGGGAGGAGGAGAGGAGAATGACAACTTTTTGAAAAATGAATTTCTTTCTCCACTGATATAACGTATTTTTAAAAAAATCTAAATTATTCCACTAATCAGCACATTGCCTTGAATTAAAAAGGGAATGTTTGTTCACACTAGCAAAAGAATACTTACCACTTTATAAGCCAAAATGGATTATTTTTTTTTCTCTGGTAAATGTGTAATTTTATTCAATTTTGTGTTAATGTGTAAATTAACTATTTCATTTATTTAACAAGTGATCAATAAATCCACACATCTGAAATCAAAATGCCTGTTTGAATTGTTGCTTTACAACACTTGCCTTGACTTAAAATCCATAAAACTTTCCAAATTTATTTTCTAATTAAAAAATGCTTGCTGTTTATGGTAACAAGAATTATGTTGAATCTTAAGCTGTGCATGTTTCTTTTTCAGAAGTGAACTTCCTTGATTTCATCTAAGAAAATTTTCATGTCTTTAATTCCATGTAAATCCCAACATTAGAATCGCTAAAACTCCTTCATTTTGCAATTAAATATACCTGTTGTAGGTGACCTTGCTTTGGCACGGGGGTTGGACTAGCTGATTTCCAGAGGTCCCTTCCAACCCTGACCACTCTGTGTTTCTGTGATAATTTTTGTTTCTTTTGCTTTCAGTCAGAATAATTACCTTGAATCTACTTAAGGGTCTTTATGGGTGGAAATGGTAGAAACTTCATCTCATCCATACTCATTATACCCCAGTTTTCATGTGTTAGCTGAGATCTTTATCTGAAGAAAATTTCTGGTGATTCAATTCTCCAATTACAGACGGGCCATGATGATTTTATCAAAGCAAAAGACTAACCTGTTTTTCTTTCAGAAAACAGTATTAGATACACAGATATTTAAAGTATTTCTATTACTGATTCTAATACCCTAGTAAAACTTGAATTTGGTGAATATTATTACACTCTAGCACGTTTACTGTTCTGGTTAGAAGACCATTTCTTTTTTTTTTTTTTTTTTTTTGAAAGAGCATAAGAGTAACTGTTTAAGATTATGTTTAGAGAAATTTGATTTTGTGGACAAAAACCAGATCATTTTTCTCACAGACAACTTGAAACCACAGTCCAGAACAAGTTGAGTCATTCTGCTTCTCTTGTGGGAATACTGACATGGGAGACAACAAGAAGGTAGTGTTTCGCAATTCCAGCTGATATGGAGTATATCAGGCTGTAATTATTGGAATTTAATATTTATATGAATATTATTGGAATATTTATCTACCCTTAAATTTATCAAAAGTTTCCCCAAAAGCTCCCCCCCCTAAAAAAACCTACAAAAAAGCTATAAAAAACTCCTAATCTTCAGACTCCTAAACAAATGAAACCTCTAACAGTTGAAACTGCTTACAGTCAGTTTCAAATCTGCAGAATACTATTTCCTACTCACATTTTATACATTTAATGCACTGATTGTTCCTTCAAAATATGGATTCCAGAAGTATTTGAATAAACATTACTGTACAGACCCGGAAGGCTCTTTATAAATACAAAATCTTTGATTTGTCTGTAGCAAAGACTTTCCACATCAGCTGCATTTCTGTTATTCCCTGATTTCAGTCAAAACCAGATTCCTTTCAGATTTTTCCCTCTTAGAGAATTGCTAAAAACACCATCATGTTCAGGGCAAAATGCAAGACTCATGTCCTTCTCAGGAGAATAATAAAATAGCATTATAAATTATTCACAATGAATAAACCTTCTGCAGGTGAAATGAAATAGGAGGCATTTCTGTCTCATGAAATAAGGTTATTCTCCTTATAAGAGATAGGAGAATACAGGGATCCAAAATACTGTCATTTCAACATGGTTAGATTAATGCTGTCATTTCAACATGGTTAGATTAATTTATGCTAGATAAACATAATATTTTCAAAACCTTTGAGGGGAATGTTGGTAAAGATATTCCTGAATTTCTTATAAAGAGGTTACACCTGTTTCCATTGCAGTACAGTTTTTGAGTTGTCATCATTTTCATTTCGACTGCAGGATAATAGTCATAGTGCATTGTACTCTCAAAAAAATATCCTCCTGAGCCAGTCTGTGTCAGTGGCCACCATTTAGCATATGCTTTGTGTCCTGAGACTGAAAACAGCCTAAGTATCTACCCTTCAATAGGTTACCTCAAAGATGATGAGAAAAGATCAGTGTAATTTGTAGGATCAAACTAGCAATCACTACAGCAGATGTCATTTCCATGTCATTTTCCTGGTCCGGTTATACTATTTAACCAGAGTACCACCGTAAGTGGTATTTTTTCACTGGAAAGCAAACACCAAAACCTCAGGTTTGATGTGTGCTTCCAAATGCAACTCAAGCAAAGTTAATTGCCCAACTTACCTTCACCGACTTTTTACAAATAACTGTGTTTATCACTGCAGTGTAGTTCAGAATTGACTGATAAATTTACAAGTGGCAGAAATTAGGATAAATAATCTCTGCAGATACACAGTAATAAATAGTTGAAAGTGGTAATTTCAACAGCTGGTGCAGTTATTTCCAAAGCAAGGTATACCAGTTGCTTCAGAGAAATCTAAAAGCTACTCAAAAATTGCAGGGGTTGTAGGTCATCCCAAAAGATGTCCTAACAAGCAGACCAAGTCAGGGTCAACTCTTACTTCTGTAAAAATAAAAGGTTATAATACGACAGTCCATAATATTGTGCAGGTGTACTTGCAAATGGAATGGATAATAACATTTCTGCTGCAGCAATAATCAAACAGGCAAAATGTAGCATGGCAATCAGCGATAAAGGGGAAAAAATGGCCTATTTGCCGAGGTCCTACACCCAGGCTGTGACAACACTAGTTACAGAACTTGCATATCTTGCTCCTTTCCAACTACCAGGCTTGATCTATTGTACATGGGAAAGGAAAAGCTGATAATGAAAATTAGAAATTCCTCAATCCTCACTTTCTGTTTGTAGTTAGATCAAGCCAATATTAAAGGCAGAATTGATATATCTGAATCTTTATAGAAAATGCTACAGCTTAATAAGGTGAGTTCCTTTTTTAGCTGAATTTCTGTTATCACACTTGCAGGTCTGGATGTGAAATGACAGTGCCATTATTGTTATCACTGTTCTTTATCTACTGAAGGACATTTGAGCTAAAGCAGTGCAAAACTTCTGTGATAAATTCCAAAACCATGGTTAACTCACCTAACTTCAGATCTTATTAAAAAAAGGAGGGTTCTACTACTCCTGTTGGCAAGTTTTTCTGAAGTGTAATTTTTTTGAGACTTTCTAAGAATATCAGACTTTTCCTCACTGTATTTTTCTCTTAACAGTAATATTTTTCCGCAAACAGTCCTTGTGATCTCTTTTTACTTACCACTGTCTTTTGAAATGCAGACAAAACACAAAATCATTTGCCCTACTGCATAACAACTTTTTCCCCAGCCTCTGGACTAACTTGCCCCGGTTCCATACTTTTTGTATGGAAATCCATACATTTACAACTTGATCCCGGTTTACTTTGAATAACTCTTGCTTTTTCTGCCTTGTTTCCCAATCTGTCCTTGATCACTGTCCCAGGTTCCCTCTGTGAATTACTCTGGTCCTTCAGCTCTTCAGCCACCGTCACTCTCTTTCACTTCAGTTCACATTCATTCAGATAAATGCATTGAATTCATAGTTACACATCACAGTTTACTTAAAGTTATGATTTACTGTTTTTTGTCATCAAATCCCTAACTTTCATAATAAAAATTCAACAGAGTTCCAAAAAAGCAAGAGAGTATTAAAAGGTGTATTAAAAAGTTGTCAGTTGAAGTTTTCAGCTTTGCAAAGAGAAGAGATTCTTTCCTCCTGTAGGGTCTTGAACAATGATCATTGTAGGCAACAGTTTTGTTCAGGTTTCTGGCAGAAATGTGCTTGTTTCATGCTCAGAAGAACATAGGCACAAATGATCTCATTATATATACCATATAGCTCTAGCTTTAATACCCTTTAAAATAATTTAATGTGAAAAAGAAGGTGTTTCAAAATATTCATTAGAATCAGAATAATGGGTTTGCTTTCATCTTCACAGTATTTTTATTTCCTGTGAACATTTGTACAAAAGCCATTTGGTTTTCAAAACCTTTCCAAGAAAAGGCCAACATGATGCAATTCTTATTCAGATGTGTCAATGCAGATGCTTAAAAATAATACCTCCAAAGTTATGATAAAATCTCTTTGATCTCATTACTGCAGTTGAAACAAATTTGAGTTCTCTACTGCAAGAGGAAAAATAATGCTGTCTGATTTGTAATGCAAAAGAAGCAAGTGGTCTGTGATGTTACCGTGTAACAGGGAGTTAGTGTGTTTTTATGAATAGTGTAAAAAATGAGTACTGGTGTAATATTCAGTAGTTCAGGTTACACAAGGGAGATAATAAGTACAATAAATAAGTGTCCTTTTCTACCCTTCTCTTTGATTCTTAGTCCCCCTTGAGCCTTCTCTATTCCTGAAGTAATCCCCTCTCTCTGACTTCAAGTGTTGTCCAGACCCAATATTGCATGAGCTTATTTAAGCGTTCTTTTTAGATACTGGTATTTTTAAGACTGAGAGTTACTCTTGTCAAAATGTAGAAATGAATATTTCTGACCAAATGACCGCATTCGTGGAAGGCAAGATGCATTAATAGAGAAGTCACTCTCAGAAGAAAGGTCTTTGTAGCAATTTCATAGATCAACCTTTGTTCTATGCTGTTCTGGAACTTCTCCTGGAAAACTGAACTCCAGTTGTGCAGATACAATATTGAAACAACTAGTTATTTTCTGTGAAGAACCCAGATCCTGAAGCTCCAACACAGAAGACATTCAAAGCAAATGCTGGGTTTTGTTTTGTCCATAAGGACTAAGTTTTAAGAAAAAGTGGGAGAAAAATCTGGGAATACATACACAAAAAAAACCCAGAGTAAACCAAAGGGAAATAAAAAGGGAAATAAAAGCATTGCATTAAAACCTGACTTCTTTCTCCAATTCTCTTATATTTCTTTTAATATTCCATAAGTATTTCACAGACGACCACAGGTGGCAGCACTCCTCTTTGGGAAAGATCTAAGATATAGTCTTAATTATACAGGTATCCAAAGATGGGAGTAAGTTTCCTTCCAGCTCTCTTAAAAACAATGATTGCTTCAAAATCATGAGAAAGCTTCTCAGATTGATGAGTGCAATATCCTTCTCAAGAATGAAACCAAACTGTGATTTTGGAATGATAAAGTAAACTAAATACTTGTTTACTATGCTGTAATATACACAGTAGCTCACATCTGTGCTGCCCTTTGCCAGATGACCATCATCACAACAGATCTAGCTATGCCACTTGCAACAAAAATCTTTGTCTCACTGAAAATTCTTTATCTTTTTTGTTTTTCAGTCCCAAAAGCTTAACATTTTTGCTTTAATGCATTTTTCATTCATTTTTCTGACTGCCAAAGCAGCCACATTTCTGTTTTGGAAGACCTTCCTGGTGTGAATGTGAATATGCTGTCTACTTTTGACTGCAAACTGATTTTGTTCTTATTTCATTATTTTAAGCTGTTGAATTAATATACACAGGCAAATAAATTTATTCAGTTTGAAATAACCTACAAACAAACTATGTTGGTAAATTCATCACTCAATTGTATAAAAAGAAACTACAACAGTGTCTGCTCAAAATCTAGTAATTTTGTAGGTTGAGGATTTTTTCTTATTTGGGTTGTTTTTGTGTGGTTGCTTGTTTTTTTTTAATCATCTGGTTGGTAGCACTGTAGGAATGAGTAATTCTCAGGAGTTAAGCATGCAACACTGACTCTTTTTTGGAGAAAAATCTGTATCTTTCAAATTTCAAATTGTTCAGATCATAGTGATCAGCTTTATTCTTAGACCGCCCCTCTCCTATCTATTTATATTAAGCCTATTAAAAAATATACATATGAAACCTAAAAAATGTAACTGTCTGGTAAAATATTTTTATCCTGTTTTCAATGCTTCATAGAATCATAAAATCAACAAGATTGGCAGGTACCCCTTGAGGTCTCTAGTCCAACCCCAGCGCTCAAGTAGGGTCTCCTATGACAGATTGCTGAGAACTGTGTCCAGTCAGGTGTTGAATATCTCCAAGGACGGAGACCCCACAGCCTCCTCAGCAGATAGATTTATTTTTTTTTCCTTAAATATCTTGTTAGAACTATTCTTAAAAGGTAGAGTCACTTTTATATACAAATTATATTCTGCATATAGATATTGAATTAAAAAAATATGTTACCGTTAAGGAAAATTAAATTATAAAAATAACAAGACTACCATTGCAGATCACATTGCAAATTTGAATATTTTTTTTCCCTGATGAAATACTTTGATATTTGTAAGATGCTCTCTGCTTTTCCTCTCCTAAAATACTCCTTTTATCTTTATAAATGTGCATCAGCAGAACTGCTTTCACTGTGGCAACTTCTGTTGCACCATTGTGCAAAAATAATGCATTTAATGAAATACCCCTTTTTAGTTCATTCAGACCATTAGTTCATCTTTTTTCCTTTATCTTTGCTCTTAAATATATATATTACTTCATTCATTTTTCTTGCTTTAAACCCAAGCTTCTCTGTCATTTTGAAAGCTCTCCATAGCAACATGTTACCTTCATTTTGATGTTTATCCTTTAGTCTCCTGTCTGCACAAGCTTTCTTTTAATTTTAGGGTTTTCTTCATAGTCCACCATGCTCAAAACAGCTTCCTAGCTAATTTTTGTTATTATTCCACTCATTCATTCTTGTAAATGCTTCTAGAAACCCACTTATTCTGGAAAAAATCTTCAGTTATATTGGTATAAGTATTATAGCACAGTTAATGTTTCGGATTAGTATTTGTCAGTATTGTCAATGTTCATTTGAGTACTTGAGTGAATTTGCATAAACTGTTAGATGCTCCTTTTGTAATTATGATGCACAAATATTCTTCCTAAATAAATCAGCAAAGGAACATTTTCTGAATCAGTGAATTCACAGAAGACATGCACTAGATTTCAGAATTCTTAATTCTTACCTATAGAAGGATGATCAAATACTATTGACATATTTCATTGTTTTGAATAGACATCTCTTCACATAAAGACTCCGAGGTTAAGAAGCTTTGTCCCCATATTACACTTAGGAAACTGGAAAACATTTGTTAAAACTACAATTCCAAGTGGGACGGTATCAAGGACTGTTTTCTGTCTGTGAAGCTCCATAGTGGGAAGGCCATGTCTGCACTATAGTGAATCTAGTCTTGTGTGCCTTGGTGACCTTATTAGCATAAGGTTTAATGACTGGTTTTGTGTGTTTTTCCAAAGTTTCTGAAACAGTGTGAGGCAGCCTTTCAGAGTAGTATAAAATGAGTATGTATTGTATTCATAAAGGCATGAAGAGGCCTGCAAAGCCATTTTGATTAATATTGCAGGACTGCACAGGGTGGAAAAGACTGAAATGGATTTGAATTAATCCATTCTGCTTATTATTAATAGTCCCTTTCATGTGCCCACAAATACGTGGTTGGCCAAACCTTGCCAAGGATCTTGTTTAAAATGATACGGAGAATTAGAAGACTATCGAACAAAGTTGTTCTTTGATATTACTCTACCTATATTAAAGAAACAGCAAATGAATGTTGGTAGGCTCATAGGAAATCTGGCAGAGCGAAGAACTCCATCTAGGTTTTCCAAACCTTGAACAAATGTCTTAAAGTTGTCCTCAGAATCTTATCTCAGGCTTAAGTGCAGGCTCCTGATTATGAGATGGCATGGAAAAAAACTCAAATAGAAACAGCACTTCGTAAATACTCAGCTTGGGAGTCTGAGCAGAAATGCTTCAAGTTCTATATATATAAGGATGCAGAAAAGTTACTTTGGTTCATGGCACAAAGAAAAATCACACTACATACACATCATTTCTTTTGGGTAATTGATGTGAGTAATGTGGGCAAAGTAATGGCACTTAGCAGGAGCTTAAATTCTATTGGGAAGTCTTGCAAGAACAACTGTATTTGCAAATCCTAGCAAAACATGTCAGTCACTCCTGGCAGTGAAAGAAGAAGGTCTTAGTATGTTATTGAAAATAAAAGTTGTTTTTCAATGCAAGTAATTCATCCAGGTCCAAACAACCCCATGCATTTATTCTGCTTTGCACACAGCCATCCCTGTAGTGCTGTTGCCAGTTTTCCACTACACTTCCCTGTCCCCATAGTAACTGCCAGGGTCATGGTACAATAAGTTACGTGACACTGGATGTTCAATCAATGTCTGTGGTGAATCAATGAATATGGTGTCCTGGAGGCGGACTACAAGATTTAGCATACCAATACGTATTTTTAAAAAATTGTATATGCAAGAGGTGTTTCTTCTTAATTAGTTTGGTACTCTTTTCTGCCTACTTTTGGTTTGACGATATGTCAAGCAGTTGCTGTGAGAGAGGCCAGAGACTTTCTGAGAGACCAGAAAGTAAAATTTGTTTTGGGGGTTTCAAAGTAAATTGTCATTCTTGTGCGTGATTCTGTAAGTGCTTAATAGAAAAAAAACCCAAGTTGTCTCTGTACAATAGTTTCTGAATGATTAGCTGGTAGCAACAACAAATGTGTTAGAGATTCACTTGGCAATAAGAGCAGCATGTTCCTGTTGTTATCATTACAGTACAGAAGTCTGGTTATGTATGCAAGTAATAAAAATGCCTTTGACAGATATTAGCAAATAACTACTGTCTTAAGCTCTCATATGATCCTATGATTTCACTTTCTACTGTGTTGCAATATAGCAGCTGACTAGTTCCTACAGATCTTCTATGAGATTTCATTAACAGATCACTCTCAAGAATGACACAAATTTTGTGTCAAGTTTTACCAGTTAAAATAAACTTTCAGGGAAAAAAAACCCAACCCTCACCCGTCTTTGGTCTACAAAGACAGAATTGTAAATATTACCAGTTCATTTCAAATTAAGTGAGTTGTGTTAAACTTTAGTTAATGTTGTTTTCCATTATGAACATTTACCCCAAACTTTGCTTCTCAGTTGTGCTCAGTATCTAGATACAGATAAAATGGGTTGCTACCACAAAGCATGATTTCATATTCTGGAGATGTTCATCAGCATAGCTGTGGAGTTGTTACAGGCTAATTACAAATTACAATGACTCACCTCCAGAAACACAGAATCTCCACAAATGTGGCAAATTACTTACCACACCTTTTCTGTTGTTTCTCATAGTTCAAAAAGGATCATGGATTAAGGTAGTATGAGTATTACTAAAATGGGAGAAACTATGTTAATAGACCCTTAACTGTTACCAGGTTCTCAGTAATTTTTGTCAGTGATTCCAGATAGTATGATGTGATTAGAAAGTGAGACCATTTCTCTTTGAACCCTTTACTAACTCTGTTCTGGGGAAAACAGATGCACTGGTGAAAACGGATGCACTGGTGAAACCTAGGGAGGGGTACGGAGCAGGGAGTCCAGCTTTTCCCTGAGGCTAGATGTACAACACATGCTACAAAGGAAGAAGCAGGAGGCCCAAGCTCTGCACCCAGAAACCAGGATTTCACTTGCCTTTGTACAAATCACTTATAGCCTTTTCCCAGCATAACTACAGAAGAAACCGGTTCCTTGCCCAAAGACGGCTTGCTGCATTCAGGTTGGGTTTTTTTATGTCTGTGATTTAACCACAGCTGACAGGTGCAAGTTGTCCATTTCCCACTTGCTGTGGTGCTGTGTATACTTCTACATACTGAAACTGACATTTGCATTTTTATTTATATCTTTGTGAAGGTCCTTGCCATTCAGGCAATAGACAGTTATTTGTGTGCTGGGCAGTCTTAAGATGCATAAAGCAACTAAAGCTGCTGGGCTGCTTCACTTACTGAGTGATGCAGGCCGCTGCTACGCAACAGATGGCTTCAGTCAGAAAGCTTCAGTGATGCCCCAGTGCTGAAGCAATTTCCCCGTCATGCATCCAGGTTGTGGATTTCTCATGAGCTATGACTGACATATAGTTACATGCCTTGGTCACCTTTGATGTGTGGCTGTGTGTGCTTCTTGAGGAACTTAACAGAATGAGGAGACAAGCAGGCAGAGTGGAAAGCTTAAACTTTGGGGATGTTGCGTGTGGAAGAGAGCAGCAATTTATTCTGTGTTAATAAAATGTTAGTTAGAAAGAAGAGAACAGTACTTGACAAATACAATAAGAATCTATCCCTCTGGGATCCTTGAAGAAGGTTCTTTTAGAGAAAAATAGCTATTGGAATCATATGCTACACAGCTTTAATGCCCTACCTGCCTTTTTTCCAAGTCCAGATGAAGGACTCCCTTTCTGTGTAGTTACAGTCTCACAGATATTGCCCAACCTAGCCAATTATAGAATCATAGAATCATAGAATGATTTAGGTTGGAAGGCACCTTAAAAATCATCGAGTTCCAACCCCCCTGCCATGGGCAGGGACACCTCCCACTAGACCAGGTTGCTCAAAGCCCCATCCAACCTGGCCTTGAACACCTCCAGGGATGGAGCTTCCACAACTTCTCTGGGCAGAGAATTATACTAAGAACCTGGAAATGTTCCAGGTTCTTAGTATAATACAGACTCTCCTGTCTGTATGCTAAACACTTTCTCCTATTCCATATACTATAACATGTTATCAACATTAAGTATATAATAACTAAACCTTCACAAAAAGTATGATATAAGCACCTGTTCTTATCTCCTTTGTGCGAGTAAGGAAGCTGAAGTACATTAATTGTAAGAGCACTTTAAAGGCATAAAGAGATGTTAAATCTTGAAAGCAATTTTAAAAGAGCTCAACATTCCAAAACTGTGTCATATAGTTATGCTATTTTAGATTTTTAGATATTTAATGCAAATTAATGGGTGGTCCTTAAGAAATTTTAGGGAGCTACAGCTCCTTCCCCTTCTTTTTGTAAGTAACATTTCCTTAAGAATACATCATTACATATTTTCGGTGCCCACAACTAGTTCTTATGAAATATTTCTTTTGAAATATTTGGCAGTCAGATCCCAGCATCATCTACTTGATTTCATCCTGTGGATTTTCTATACCACAGTTTAGCTACTTCTATTTTAGTCTGCTCTGACTGTCTCAGCAATTCTGAACTTTTAGTCCGAGACTTCGATTTGGCATTCTGAAGACTGGTCTGCCTACAAGCATTTCATGTACCTAATCTGGATTCAGAATTAATTATTCAGGCCTGCTGCACTAGTTGCAACTTGACAAGGGGCCGTGGTAGAAGATGGGCTTTTGACATGCTCCAGTTTCTTCTGGTATGGTATAGCAATGGTGAAAAACAATGAAGAATAAAAGATGTATGGGCAATACATCTGATTTCAAACTGAGATTAACAAAGTGGATTTACTAGTGCTACTGTTAATATTATTTTGCAAGTTTGGAACACCTTTTTGGTTTTTTAAAAACAAATGTTTACATTATGCTTTATGTAAAGATCCTGGAAAATTCTGTGAAAATAAGGATGAATGCTTTTCTTTCAGCAAATGGCAGTTTAGAGTTGCAGGAATTCCCCAAAACAAGTAATGTAGAGTATTTTCAGAAGATAATGCAGACCATGGGAAAGCATATTCAGTTAGTGCAAGCAAAGCACTTATGCATTGATGGGTGCTAGGTGACTCCGGGTAATGACACTGCAAAATGAAAAATCAGAGGTTGATGAAATATCAAGGGATTTGCAGGCAGGAAATAAAACTGTCCAGAAAGACACACTACTGCACTTGAATAGTTTCTAGGAGACTTTTAAAATCACAGAAGCAGCAAAGATCAAAGCAACATGTACTTTAGGCTGGGCATTAATATTCTAGCATTTGCATATATTTTGTTGATGTCTGAACTTCAGTCTGATGGCTCTGATGTCAGCATAAATACATAATGGGTGTGGGGGGGTAATTTCAGAGACACTGTGTTGGACACCAGGGGATTACAGACTGCATACAATTCTTTGGACCCTGAAGTATAACTTCAAAGTGGTCTTTCAAAAGAGTGTTGTAGAAATACGCAAGACGAAACTTAAGATTTTTGCCAAACAGGAAAAGAGTTCAGAGACTTTGAGAAGTCGTATTAGTCCATTTTGCTGAATATTCAATTTTTTGTACCTGACTGCCTTCAGTCTCTGCACCTTGGGCATTTCCAGTTTTTGTGAAGGCATCCCTCAACTGTTCAAGGAACAGAAGTTCCTTTTGTCAAAGAGTTGTCAATAACATCTCTTTGCTTTGTACTGAAAGAAAGATGGCATTAAATGTCATAACTTGTTAAGGCAAATTAAAAGCTTACCAATTGTCTTTCTTTAGCTTTTGCAAGTGAAATAAAGCAGGAAAACATAAAATGCGCATTTTACACATTCACACAGAGAGTGCTTTCCAGCTCAGAGAGTATGGATTTCTCCAGGTGACAACCAAATAAGAAGGAAGAAAAAACTGGTACGAAAATGTTGGGTTTTGAAAGACAAGATTAGGAAGGTTAAACACTTCATGGGTGTCCTTCTTATCCTACCTTTGGGAATAAGTGGGCTGACTCATCTCCAGACAGTTGAGAGAAACAACAGAGAAAGTGACAAAGAGATGACAGAGCCATCCACCAAGTCACATATGCAAGGTTTGGGACTCCATAACAAGGTCAGCTCTATCAACCACCACATCCTGACAGCAGAGTTTGCTTTTTAAGAAATACTGTAAACAATAAAGTGTGGAAGATAGGGAGGCAGAAGAAAAATGAAAATAAAATAAAATAAAAATTACTTTAAATCTGAGGACATTATCAAAGAAAAAAAAGCTTTTCAAAATCAGTATCTTTGCTCAGCAACAATTTTCCTTTTTTCTTTTCTTTTTTTTTTTTTTTTTAATTCTACTGCAAGTCCCAAACCTTATCCTTCAAAATATTTTACCAATGCAACCAATATATTTGCAGATGGCATTGCCCAGTTTGTCCTTGGCAGATGGCACCGCCTTTCTTTTAGAATAGAATTATTCAGTTGGAAGGGACCTACAACCATCATCTAGTCCAACTGTTCTAGTGTGGCTTTTTTGGCAAACTGGGAAGTTCCCACAAACTCCTGAGTGGGTGGAGGGTACTCAGGAGCTACCTGAGGGTGGAGTATCTGGTATTTTCTGGAGCATCACTTCCTGGAAGAAGTACAAAACCAAACAAGACCGTGGTGTGATACCCCATTCCTTGTTCTTCTCCAGAAACACCTAAAGGTTTGTCTACCCTAAACATTGCAGCTTGATCTGACTATAATCAGTGTTATTCAGCACATTGCAGAAAGCTACTTGCCTCACACTAAGGTAGGTATTGCAGGTCAGGAGGCCTAATTATGCCTTAGAAGCTTCTCAACAGCTTCTTGTCACCTTCCCAACATCTCAGACAAGGTCAGAAGCATTCTTTTCCTCAGAGAGAAGCAAAGTAGAACAGTAATTGCTTGGTGCAAATAATGATACAGTTTAAAATAAATATTTTAAATTTTATTTTTTGTTTTCTATTGTATTTTATTTTGTTTTATTTATCTATATTTATTCTGAAAATATGTTGACTGCAAGCTTAGGGCACAGCTTTTATAGAGGGATCAGGAGGCAATAAAGAATAAAATCCTATATATATCATTTCAACTTCCTCCAAAACAGTGAATAGGTCTGCTTCTATGGTTGTGATCAGAGAATCAGTAACACCAAATTCTTTACCAGGTTCAGATTCTTTCCTAAGGTAAGATAAGGTGGTATCCCTAGGACCAAAAGACTTAGAAGAAAAAATTAGCTATGGAGCTATATTTTTCCCTAACAAAGCAAAAGGGAATTCTGCACACTGGTAAGAAAGATGAGTTGTGAAAGGTATCAAATCCAATTGCACAGAAATGGATGATAAACTAGGATGCTCTCACGCTGATTTTCCTCTGCTCTCTGATGGGCTTTACACATTTTTCCTAGTATTTGCTACTGCAAGGAGGTCCCACCATGGAGAACTTTGCCCTGTCAGTGGGAACAGTCACCACTGTCATCTCTGCTGTTAATCCAGATGGTGCTTTCATTACCTTTTGAAATACGCACTCGCATGTCAAATCCTGCAAAATGAATAATTTATACAATGAAACGATGTTTGCAGAGATGAGGCTGCATGCTTGTCTCCTGGCATCAAGGTAAACAAACCTGAAACTTCATTTACAGTCTGTCCTGACCGTCTCTCAAGGCTGGCCCAGAGCAAGCATGGGGCATGCTTTCCCAACAGGCACTTGGCCAGAAGAGGATCTTCTTTCCTGTTCTAAGGACCACGCACTGTCAATTTTGTCAGCTACTGCAAGAGTATGCAGTTTCTGTGGTTTGCAGAAAAGGAATGGTGACATATACCTTAACATATACAAAATTGAAGTGAGAATAAACATTTCACAAATGAAGAAAATGTCTGTGAAATGTCTTGGTTAATAGAGTTAATTCTCAAAAGAGAGATAAGTACAGTATTAACAGATTGAAAAGGTAGAATTTTCTCAGTAAATGCTATTTTTGTATTATTGAAAAAGGGACTTTCAACTATGTCTAAATTCTTTTGGCCTCAGAAAATCGAGGCACTGCTTGGCAGCTTTTTTTTTTTCAAATTCTATACTAAGAATAGCTCTTCATTCCACTGTTTTGTAAGACTGTTAAGACTATTGAATATGACAATCCTAATGTATATTGTTTTGCATACAAAACAAGCCACTTTTCGACATTTCATATCCATGCTAGAAAGCACTAATTAACCACCCTTGTTATTGTCTCACAACTTAGAAGGGAAACAATAGAAAATTTCATGCCAGGAGTAATTCAGGACCAACCTAACTTAATTTAAAAAGAAACTCTAGGGCAAAATTGTCATGCAGGAAGACTTAAGGTTCTTTTTAAAAGATTTGATACATTATGCCAAATAAATACAGTATTTGGAAGCCTAAGTTACCACATTATCTTGGAAAAAGAATTACAACTGTTGTCGCTACATGTTCCAGACTACCTAGTGACTAAATTATGACAGTCTATCATTGTTTGCTACACTTGTGAGGCTTCATCAAAATACGAAGTAATGTTTCATTGCTTTTTTTTTCAACTGTTTTGGGAATAACCTTAAAATGTATATTATGAAATGAAAACTGGACCAAATCACTAAGCCAGGAATATAAATAGCAAACACATTTTTCTACTCAAAAATTCAGTTAAATGGGTTTAAGATCTGAAGTTAAAGCCCTGAATTTCAGACCAGCTTTTGTATTCACTGGGACAAATTCCACTCGGGCGAATGCATACCTGTCTACTGCTGCAAGATGAAACACATGCTTGTGTCATCACACAAATGGTAATACAGCTATGCTGAGCATTTGAGCCCTCGGTATAGCTATGCTAGGAGTCTCGAAACCTTTGAACCTGCTTGAAAGTAGGAATAGGACAGTTTTTTTATCTTAAAAGCCCTAGGCTAGAACATACCTAGTTGACCCCCCTGCTGTAGGCAGGGACACCTCCCACTTGACCAGGTTGCCCAAGGCCACATCCAGCCTGGACTTAAACACCTCCAGGGATGGGGCATCCACAACTTATCTGGGCAACCTATTCCAGGTAAATTAATGTTCAACTTCAATAATTTATAGCTGTCAAATAGACTAGGAAGAAGAAATGTTGTTCCTGAAGTTCTAAACTCATTTTAGTTCATGTGGCTCCAAGGAAAGAAAAAAGAAAATTTGATGCTAATCTTTTTGCTGCACTGTAGCCAGGAATTGAAAAGGACAGAGCTGAAATATACTTGTTTTCTAGAGTTAATATTTGGTGCTACTTATATTTTAGATCATAAATTTTAGGCATTAGCCAATTGCAAAAGGGGTGACCACGTTTTAGCAGACAAAGGTACCGTGATAACCAAGATAACAGTGAAGGTTGGTTCATTGTCAAT
Organism: Charadrius vociferus; assembly: GCF_000708025.1. Taxonomy (NCBI): domain Eukaryota; kingdom Metazoa; phylum Chordata; class Aves; order Charadriiformes; family Charadriidae; genus Charadrius; species Charadrius vociferus. The sequence goes on from NW_009647211.1 coordinate 3,229,348, forward strand.
GTGAGGAAGAGTTACCACCAATTCTAATTTAGCCTCACACCCATGCAACTACCAAGCATGCCATGCATATTTTCCAAACAAGCAATTTATGTCATGTCTTAATTATCAACTATAAATTATTATTCTATTTGCTTCACAGAAAAGCAAATGATGTGAGGTGACTTAAAGCATGTAGAAGAAACTCTGTCCATAACTGTTATCAGAGTGGTACTCCAGTGAAATGTAGGTGTTGACATATGGATTCGTGACAACTTTAAATTTAATAGTAAACAAAGGGAGAAAATGGAATAGTCTAGTTGATTCATTTTAAAAAGATGAAGGGTTTTTTTTCCCTTCAGGATAAATGTAAAATGTTTGCCTCAAGCAAGCCTCTTAGTTTCAGTAAATCACTGGCAAAAGACAAAAAGATGCTACAAGTAGGCAAGGAGGTGGAGAGAGGGACACTAATACTCAGAGAAGGCTAGTGTAAACAGCAGAACTTAAGAGAAATGTGATTCACAGCATATATAAGTTCCGTTACCATAGCTGTGGATTGTGACTGGATTTGCAATCTCTGCTATTAGTCCAAAGGGAAAATGCATTTCACAGGGAAGATGTTTTCTGATTGAAAGGAGTGGACATACTACCTGATTAATGATGGATATAGTAAATATCTTATAGGAGTCAAACTGAGTTATGATTACCAGTCTATTTGGGACAAACAACTTCATTTGCTTTTAGTGATAGGTTACTTATTTCTTTTTCTGAAAAGTGTTTTCTGTTGAATGGGTTTGAATTGATCATTTTGATTTCTAATGTCTTTTGACTTTAGTATGCTGCTCTGATGCACAGATTTTTTTTTTTTCCTAAGCATAAGTGTAATCTGAAACAAAGGAAAAAAAAGCAAAAAGCAACCAGCAGTGACATTATGAAGATGGAGTTCCAGCTGCAACTCCAAAAGGAGTGGCCACAAACAGGTAGTTATTTGTGTTTCTGTGTGAAAAGAATCTCTTAAGTGCACAAAATTAGCAGCCCCTAAAAACTGGAGGAAGGGAGGCGGGGTATAGTAATTCTAGTCCTTTGAAAAGGACACTTGACATGGCATGGGCTGTCTCCATTGAAACCGCAGGTTACATACCATTCCAATTACAGAAGGAAGCGGCGGGGAGAACACTGCATGACCAATCCATTCAATGCCAGAAAAACACTGTAGTTTTAGCTAGGAATTCTGATTTTGCCCCACTTCTTTCCTCTTTACCTAAAGGCAGGATTGGAAGAAAGTGACTTGAAACTCCAATGCCTCCTCAAGTCCTCCATGCAGGACTTGAAGACTAGGCAGTGATATGTCTTCATTTCCCCTGTTTTCCTGCCTTTCCAGAGCCTAAATATGACAAAGGTCTCAGCTAGTCTCCTCCTACTCACTGACCAGCAGAAATCTGACACAGCCAATAAATAAAAGGTGGCTGTGAGAGAAAAAACAGGAGATAGAAAGATTATCTTGTTGCACAGATAATTCTGCTTTTTTTTTTTTTTTTAGTGAAAACTGGTAGGAAGGAATAGCAAGGGCAAGATACACAGCTGCAGCAAAGCCAGCTGTTCTGTGTTGCCACTACTTATACATTTATTCTCCAGTCCAGACTAGTTATCTGAATAAACCCTCCAAAGATCGAATCTTTTAGGAGCACTATGACAGAATGTTATTAGGATCTCTATAATTCTGGTAGAGAACTTGGTCATTTCTTATTACTTGTTGAAGAAGTAGTAGCAGAATAAGAGAAAGATAAGACTTACCAATCAGTAAATTAATCAAAATCTGAAATTTCCATTTCATGGGCAATTCTGACATTTCATCAGACAACAAACTTGATTTATACATTTTTCTCTCTGTCAGGGAAAATCCTAAGTATGTATAACATGATTATTTAGTCATCAGTAGAGCTTCTTCTTTGTAACAGAAAAGTATTTTATGTCCTTGACTTTCATATACGTAGCATCCACTTCTCCTGCCTGCACCCACCCCTACCCCCACCCCCACCCTGTGTTGTTCTCATGTATTTCTGGATCAACAGTGTTGCTTAAGGGTGGTTTTTTACAGGTTGCAAAACTTTTAAGAACTCTGGGGACCAATAAACTAGAAACTCTGATGGTGAGTATGAGTTGGCATAATTTTGTAATATACTACTGATATAAAGTGGCATTGCTTCACTGGTATCCAGGAGCTACCTCTTAATCTCCCCTCCCACTTTTTCATAAAAAAGATATCAAACAGAAATATTTGTGAGATTAGGTATTCTGTTCATCTCTTGTGACTCAAACTGTTATGGATGTCTAAGGGACATATAGTATAAAATGCACAGATAAGACTAGGAGAAAAAAAAAGAACCAACTATGCTGGAGCAGTTCTTCAGTCTTCGAATAAACTTACATATTCAGTTAGGCTACAGTTAAACAGAGCAGAATAATTTTTTTTTTTTTTTTAAGTTGGTATGTAGGCTTCCATAACACATGCTACTGACTGGGAGTGTCGGGCCAGTTACATAGGGATTTCGCTGGGACCCAGCTGCCTGTCGCATACTGAGATAACAGACCTGACAGTGGTTGGGTGACAGTGAAATGGTAATGAAGTAATTTTCTTATTTCATATGTTATTTTATTTTTCTTTTTTTAATGTATAAGTAGTACCTTTTCTATTGATTGAAAAAGACATAAACTTTTATACTTCAGATTACTACCTGTGCTCAACTAATATCACTGCTAGTATGGATGATTTCAGGTGTAACTCCACATAGCTCGGGGATATTTAGCACAGATGTTCTATTTTTCAGCTTCAACATTTTTCTTTTTTTTTTTTTTCCTTTATTGATGATATAATGCATAATAAATGTTAGTTTTGGGACCTCTTATTTGAGGAAGAACAGAGATGAAGGCAGAGTGATGTAATGGCCTGTGATCACTGAAATGAATGTCTTCTGTTGTATTCTACCTATCATACTGCAACAAATGTCTTTTTCAACAGTGTCCATTGAAACACAGAACAGTGAACTCAACATATTTAAATAGTGCCCATTTAGCAACGAAAGAGAGGAAAAATTAAAATGTTAAATCAAAAAACCCAAAAGACTATTGCAAAGCATTGTAGTAAGAGAAATATTACTCTTTCCTGATCACCTGTATTTCTTCATGGACTGCTGAACTCCCAATGCCTAACATTCATCTTGATTTCTAAGTTTCTCTGTGTGGAATAAATAATTTAGGCTTAAATTCTATGAACAGATTCTTTCATATATTTTCTTTATGTCTTATTTTCACCAGAGCTGCCTTGGAAATTATTTTTCCTTAAACATATTTTGGAGTGAAAAATAAGATAAGAAAAAAAATTGTCTGAGAAAAAGTTATTGTAATACCTGTGGTTACTTAAAGAGCAAGGAGAAAGAGTTAAAAATTAAAGTGTATTTAAAAAGTGACCCTGCATGTACCAGGGATCATTTGAATATTCTACTTAAGTGATAAAAAAATAACAGTGAATTCTCATAAAGTGATCCAAGAAGATGGGAAGATTCATTATTCCCATTATACAAATCCGGAAACTGAGGGAAAGGATGTACATTATATTGCCCAAAGTTACTCAGCAGGTCACAGATGAAACCTAGATTTTTAGCGCTCCAGATCCTTCTTCTATTTGCACTATACACTGCTTAATGTTTCTCCTGGATACCAATGTGTCATTCTAGGTTTAGTGTAAAAAAAAAAAAAAAAAAGGTATCTCAGATTTCTAAACTGCAGAGGGTTTCTTTAGCTAATGACTGGAGACACTAGTCTCTGCGTTACTACACCAAGACAGTATATTCAGAATGTGAATTTGAAAATTAAACCAAAGTAAAGAAGCTGGTTTAACAATGTCACCCATACCTGGGCTGGTACTCTGTGCTACGCAACTGCTATAAAAATGGAATAATGTCCTCTTCCTGGAGATGTGTGGTATATCAGCATATTACACATTCAATGAGCAAACGTTCAGTTTAGACATGGAGATGACTCGTTGGACTGATCATGGCATAAGCTGTTATTTCTGCAGGTTTTTGCTTCAGAGAGCCTGTGGAAGTTGCCGCCTCATGTGTTGATTTCTTAGGAAAAACAACCGTGTTAGACAACTGGTCAAAAATGATCCCATTTTATCAGGCACTCAGGCACCAGTTCTGCCAAACAGCTCGCTCTTCTTCAGCACTGCACCCTTATGTCTAGCAAGGAACACAGAGAGGTATCTACACTCAGAAAGAGTGACTTTCTTTTTCTGAGTGTAAATTGATCCTCACCTAGAATTTACATGAGTATGTGGTACGTGGATTCCTCTTCAGACTAAATCTATCTTCTTCTGGAATTAAAGAAGCAGTATGCATTCTCTTCAGATTTCCTTTGCTTTCACTATTCTTCAAGTTTCTGTTGATGAAAATGAAATGAAAATATTAAGCTTAATTCTACATTATCCTTGATGTGTGAGAAACTTTTTTGCCTTTTTTGAAAATGTCAGCATTTTTATAAAGGTAACACATGAATCCATGCGTTAATGTCATTTTCCATCTGTGTGGGAAAACACATCCCCCATTACTCTGGTTATCGGAGTGGTTATAAATCCAATCATCCTTCTTTTTCTTTTTCCTCTGTAATAGCTGTAATTCTTACAATGTGAACATCGTGACCTGTTTTCCAGATCTTTGATTTTATTATCAAAATAGTGTAATCTTTTCTGAATCACTTGAAAATCTCACTTGGAAGGAATGTAAGTCTTTGACAAAGAAGGCTCCTTTCCAGTTTTTTATGTTTTCCTGCAGTTATTTTTTTTTTTGTTTGTTTCAAGAGTTAAATATTATTAATCTGTAGTGACTCGTGCCAGATACGTGCACTTTAGGGAGAAATTTCAAGACTGTTAGATTCTAAGGGAAGAAGAAACAATTATCCTGATCTAGAGTGACCTTCTGTAAAACATAAACCAAAGACAAGTAAGACTTGCAGTAAGACAATATTTATTTTTTTTCTGCACTCCAACAAGACCCGTCTTTTATTCAAACATTCAGATGTAAGAAAAGATAAATTTACTTTAGTTGTTTAGTTTCAAGTTTCAGGATTTAAATATTAGTGATCTACAGTGACCGATGCAACTCTAGGAAAAAATTCATGACTCACATTTTAAGGCTAGAAGAATTAACGATCCTCATCTAGGCTGACCTCCCATATAATACACAGCAAAGAGCAGGGATTCTCACATTAAGAATAAGAAGTTTCTCCTCTGTTTTCTGTGGCTTAGGACTTTTAACTTTTATTTGATTTTTAATCTGTATAAGATAAGGTGTTAGAAAGATCTGAATGTCTTTTACAAGGTTATGTCAATACATCTGAAGGTATAATCCAAACTTTCCAGATAGTTTAAGAATAAGGGGGTGTGAGATGTGTTAAACTAAATCAAGTAACTGGATATAGACTTCCTTCTTCACTAAATTATCAGCATTGCATGATTTTACTTTTCATTAGACTGGTTGTATGATGCAAATATTAAGGTCATTTTTCTGTTTAAATTAATGTTCAAGATTTACACTTTTCAGAGCTCTGGAATTTCCCAGAATTCCAGTATTCTACAAGAGAAATCCAGGGTCCTACAATTTTTAAAGTAGCATTTTCCCATTTAGTGGATATTGCTGGATATGACCTGTTCAATGAGAAATGAAGGAAATTGATAAACTCTGGCATTTTTATCTTACCTGTTATTTCTTTTCTGCCCTTCTTAAGTCTTACAGATTTTCATTATTGACATGCCTTGAAGTACAGCTAATGGCTTCTCTTCATATTTTACCCAGAAAGAAGAGCCTGAAGCAAGAGCAATGTCAGTGAATGTAATTTGTATAAGCATTTCCCAACTGCAACTTTACTGAAGAGGAATTTTCTTGTTTTAAAACTCTTTCTTTCTACCCAAGAAACAGAGAAAAAAAATGGTTGTCACACCAGGGTTGGTTCTTCAAAGTCTAGTTTACTGATGATACCATCCTTTTATTTGTTACAAACAAATGATGACACTTCACTCATGGCACAGAACACTGAATGCTCAATAGATCAATAGGACCTCCTCCTTCTTTCTTTATTTCTTCATTAGTGACATGACTGTTAAGGGTGTCAGGTCTCCTTATTTATTGACTAATTCTTCTGAATTAGGCCAAATGTTATATGCTTCTGGTTGCTTACATATGAATGCCTTTGATACATGAATGCAATTCATATGACCAGTTCTAATAGTTCTGATAATGCCTATTTACTACTTTCTCACCAGAAAAGAGTGTCTTACCTTTTCTTTTTCCTTTTAGAATACCCAGGGAAATGAAGCTTTCCAAACTGCCAAGTATAATTATTATAAATGTTCTTCTTTCTTCCCTAGTAGTTTTAACAGATTATGCTTTCATAGGAGTCCAAAAGTTGTTTAGGAATGTTGGTTCTCTACATACCGGGCAAAAAAACATTAACACTATTCTCTGAAAACAGTGTACCATGTAACAAAGCACATGCGATTACAACAGTGTGTTGATAGCACACAATCTTAAAAGTGACACCTACACTCTTCTTCAATATTTTTATGCTAGCATGCTATGTATTTACTTATTACTTAAAGTAGTGTTTGGAATAGTTTTCCTTTAATTTCATCCAACCAGCTTGAAATAGACATCTTATTTTAATGAGTTTCTAAGATAACTCAAAATTTTCGCTGCCCAAGAATGTTCAAGAGGTAACAGACTGCTTCGTTTGAAAGATATTGAGGTGCTGGAGCGCATACAAAGAAGAGCAGTGAAGCTGGTGAAGGATCTAGAGAACAAGTCCTGTGAAGAGCAGCTGGGGGAATTGGGGTTGTTTAGTCTGGAGAAAAAGAGGCTGAGTGGAGACCTTATTGCTCTCTACACCTACCTGAAAGAAGGTTGGAGAGCCGGGGGGGGAGTCTCTTCTCCCCAATAACAAGAGATAGGACAAGAGAAAATGGCATCACGTTGCACCAGTGGAGGTTTAGACTGGGTAAGAGGAAAAAATTCTTCACTGAAAGAGTTGTCAAGCACAGGAACAGGCTGCCTAGGGAAGTGGTTGAATCACCATTCCTGGAGGTATTTAAAGGACATGTAGATGTGGTGCTTAGGGACATGGTTCAGTGGTGGACTTGGCAGTGTTAGGTTAACAGTTGGACTTGATGGCAAATGTTGGGACCCTGTTTTTTCTGTCCAGTGAGGTGGTGTCAGTAGCTGTACTTCAGTACCTGCCAGGTCTTCAGAAGATACTAGATAGTGATTTTTGTCTAGCTAATCACATACTTGGAAGAGAGGGAGGACACATATTATATCCTTTGCTCCTCTCCTTCTTAATGTCCTCAACTGCTTGTTCGTATAGTAGCAAGTAGGTAGCATTTCAACAAACTTAAAAACAGCCTGCAAAGATGCCATGAGCACAGTTTTGAAAGGGAAATTCAACAGAAGAAGATAACATTCACTTCTGAGGACATTTTTATTTTCTTGAAAGTGTCAGTCTCTAGTGACATCAAATAGACACATTACAGCATGCACAAGTGGAAAATACATTTGGAAGGATGCACTTAAAAACAACAGACTATATTCCTGTGGGAAAAAAAAGCCTGCTGATCTCATTTTTGAGGTGATCAGATTCTTTGTAATCTCCAGGGAACAGTCAGAGCTTACCTCTGAATGGGAGACTTCTTTTAAAAATGCATTTCAGGTCTTCCCTCTTCTAGAGGTGCTTAGAGAGATAATCAACAGCTTCTGGAAACATCAAATAAAATAGACAGCAATGATTTTTAGTGAGCACAGAAAGTTATTTATCCACCTATACTTAAATAAATAGTGATCGTATTGTATCAACACGTATACAGTTACTGGGATCCCAGTATATCTGTCTGAAAAATTTCTGTAAGTTACAGTTGAAACCAACAACACAAAAAATGGGTTAAGAAAATGCATGGTTTCCATCATAGGTCTCACTGATCCCACACTTCTGCACCATTGTATAAGATAACAAACTAGTAAGAATATCCTAGTTCTTATGATTTGATTAAAGAAGATGCACAAGGGATAGGGGAAAGAAGTTATGATGAATCTAATAGTATAGAGAAAGTAAATGTAGAGAAAGAGACTTTCTTGTTTTCATAGATCTTCAAGTATGCAAAAAAAAAATCAGATGACTGTAAAATACCTGTTATAGTCCGCAAAAATATTTTTAGAATGAAAGTTTTAATATATTTCTTGTGCAACCTAATTGAAAATAATCACTCTGCAAATCAAGCCAAAGCAAGATAAAGTTGAGAATGAGAACAATAAAAAAAATGAAGTCAAAATTTCATTGGCACAGTAATATATTAGAAAAATATTCTGCTTCGAGCAGTTGTTATTCTTAAGAAAATCACATATTTTTCTTCTGACAAGTTTATGTTTTTATAAAAATCCATTTATATATTCATAAAGTGGTAGTGACTATACAAAAAACCATATTTGGTACAGAAACTGGTCTAACAAGCCTAAGTTCAAATACAGGTTGGTCTAAAAGACAGTCATATTGGTTGTTTCACACTGGCAATTGTTTTTCACTCTGGTCAGGAAATCTGTGTTTGCTTTACAAAAAACCCCGTCTCCCTCCAGCTTATAAAGAATGAATACACTGCTGTATTCATATCTGTGTTTCATTGTCAAAGGAAAATTAGGAAAAATTAAGAGTAAAACTAATTAGAGGTGATTGGTTGGACAGTCACATCCAGAGGGTAGTGGTCAATGGCTCAATGTCCAGATGGAGATCAGTGACAAGTAATGTCCCACAGGGGTCCATATTGGGACCCAGTACTGTTTAATATCTTAAAAAATGACATAGACAGTGGGATCAAGCGCACCCTCAGTGCAGATGACATCAAGCTGAGTGGGCTGGTTGACACCCCTGAGGAACTGGACATCATCCAGAGGGACCTGGACAAGCTCAAGAAGTGGGCCCACGTGAACTTCCTGAGGTTCAACTAGGCCAAGTGCAGAGTTCTGCACCTAGATCAGGGCAACCCCTGGTGTCAATATAGGCTGAGGGATGAAGGGATTAAGAGCAGCCCTGAGGAGAAGAACTTGGGGGTATCGGTGGATGAAAAGCTGGACATGAGCTGATAATATGTGCTTGCAGCCCAGAAGGCCAACCTTATCTTGGGGTGCATCAAAAGAAGCGTGGCCAGCAAGCTGCGGGAGGAGATTCTGCTCCTCTGATCCACTCTTGTGAGACCCCACCTGGAATATTGTGTCCAGCTCTGGGGCCCCAAACATAAGAATAAGATGGACCTGTTGAAGCAAGTCCACAGGAGGGACATGAAGGTGATCACAGGGCCGGAGCACCTCCCCTGTGAGGACAGCCTGGGAGAGTTGGGGTTGTTCAGCCTGGAGAAGAGAAGGCTCCGGGTAGACCTTATTGCAACCTTTCAATGCTTAAGCAGGGCTTATAACAAAGATGGGTACAAATTTTATAACAGGGCCTGTAGCAGTAGGAAAAAGGGTGATGTTTTTAAACTAAAATAGGGTAAATTTAGACTGGATATAAGGAAGAAATTTTTTACAATGAGGGTGGTGAAACACTGGAACAGGTTGGCCAGAGAGGTAGTAGATACCCCACCCCTGGAAATGTTCAAGGTCAGGTTGGACAGGGCTCTGAGCAACCTGATCTAGTTGAAGATGTCCCTGCTCATCACAGGGGGGTTGGAATAGATGAATTTTAAAGGTCCCTTCCAGTCCAAACTATTCTATGATCCTGTGGTTCTATTAATTGTCAGAATCTTGTAGTTGTTTTACGCATCAAGTCACTTTTGTTGCTGTTGTTATTTTCTATTTTGAGACTGAAAAAAAGAAAGCTTAAACCTTTTTACTGTCAAAATAATTATAATAATGTTTACAGTCCTGATGATAAGGCTGGCAACAGACTGTCTTGTCACTGATAACATAGAGGTTCATATACAAGAAAAAAACTCTGTCGACAGCAAGACACAAACGTCTGCAGTGAGCAAAAGATCAAACTAGGCTCCAGGGGTGAGTGCATGGCCTGCAGAACTATAAATCATTTGGAATAGAGTGTGCATTTCTAAAGGGATTTATACTGCTTTTTTATACTTCCCGTCTACCATTCTTATTTATGAAGCAACATGCGACATAAAATTGTACTCTTGAACTCCTGAGTTTTTTTATATTCAACAATGCTAACACTTTGCATTGTCAGTCCTAAACGCAGGTGATATTAAAAGTTCAAATCCACGTGGTTTGAACTGGCTAGTTCAGAATCACAGAATCAGAATGATAGGGGTTGGGAAGGATCTCTGGAGATCACCTAGTCCAACCCCCCTGCCAGAGAAGGGTCACTTACAGCAGATTGCACAGGATGACATCCAGGCAGATCTTGAATGTCTCCAGAGTGGGAGATTCTACAACCTCTCTGGGCAGCCCGTTCCAGTGCTCTGCAACTCTCAAAGTAAAGAAGTTCCTTCTCAGGTTTAGATGGAACTTCCTATGTTCAAGTTTGTGCCCATTACCTCTTGTTCTATCACTGGGCACGACTGAAAAAAGACTGTTCCCATCCCCCTGGCACCATCCCTTTAAGCACTAATAAGATCCCCCCTCAGTCTTCTTTTCTCTAGACTAAAAAGACCCAAGTCCCTCATCCTTTCCTTGTAAGAAAAATGCTCCAATCCTTTAATCATCTTCATAGCCCTTTCTTGTACCCTCTCCAACAGTTCCCCATCCTTCTAGAACCGGGGAGCCCAGAACTGGACACAACACTCCAAATACGGCCTCATCAAGGCAGAGTAGGGGGGGACGATAACCTCCCTGGTTAGAAGAGTGCTGGCCACACTCTTCTTGATGCACCCCGGGGATACCATTGGCCTTCCTGGCCACAAGGGCACATTGCTGGCTAATGGTCATCCTGTTGTCCACTAGGAGTCCCAGTTCCCTTTCCACAGAGCTGTTGTCCAGCAGATCAGCCTCCAACTTGTACTGGTGCATGGGGTTATTCCTCCCCAGATGCAGTACCCTACACTTGCCGTTGTTGAATTTCATAAGGTTCCTCTCTGCTGAAGTCTCCAGCCTGTCCAGGTCACACTGGATGGCAGCACAGCCTTCTGGCATGTCAGCCACCCCTCCCAGTTTGTGTCATCAGCAAACTTGCTGATGGTACATTCTGTCCGTTCGTCCAGGTCATTGATAAATATATTTAACAGGACTGGACGCAGACTGACCCCTGAGGGACAACACTTGTTAGTCAACTCCAACTAGACTCTGCAGCACTAACCACAACTCTCTAAACTCTATCTGTCAGGCACTGTTCAATCCACTGCACTGTCCATTCATCTAACCTACACTTCCTAAGCATGCCTGTGAGGATGATGTGGGAGACGGTTTTGAAAGCCTTCCTGAAGTCAAGGTAGATAACATCCACTGCTCTGCCCTCATCCACCCATCCAGTCACGGCATCATAGAAGGCTACCAGATTAGTCAGACATGACTTTCCCTTGGTGAATCTGTGTTGACTACTTCTAATAACCTTCTTTTCCTCCAGATGCTTGAAGATGATGTCCAGAATGAGCCGTTCCATCACCTTTCCAGGGATGGAGGTGAGGCTGACTGGCCTGTAGTTTCCCCGCTCTCACTCGTGGGTGCATCCCATCAGGCCCCATGGACTTGTGGAAAGGAAATGTGATTTCCCTTTTTGCTTTCTTCAGTGAAAAAAGATCAAATTCAGGCATGGAAATACTGGTATTTAAAGCCAAAATTTCAGGGCACTTTGCAATTTCCTGGTTCAAATTAACAATTGCCTTTAACTCATGCAACCAATAAGTTAATGGCACAAACAAACCCAGGAATGACTGTCATTTAGGTGAAGGAAATGCCAGTGGAAAAAAAAAAATAAAATCTTAGTACTTTTGCTTTGCAAATCCATATGAAGAGTGGTTTTAGGCTCTTTTTTGTTTGTTTGGTTTGGTTTGGTTTTGAGTTTTGTTTTGTTTTGGTTTTTGTTTTTGTTTTTAACATTCTTTGTAATCTGTGATAGAAAGTAAAGGAGAATGGCTTAAGCTGGCCAAAGTGAAAACAGCAAGGCTAACCTGAAAAAGGTGTCTTGCACGATTTCAAAGTGGAGTAGAAGAAAAGATACAATATTCAATCTATATTAAACCAGAGGTTGTTTTGTATTTGCTTACCTTCAAGCAAACTGAGTTGAAGGTCAAAAAAATTAATTGCCAATGTTATCACACCCTCCAGGTCACCCTGGGTACTACTGTTTCCTCATGAAAGCATAATTAGGTGTTTTTCCCAGAAAAACACGAGGTCTAGATTGCAGTATAGGAATAGCAGAGAGCTTCTTTTCCCTATCACTTACATTATACGTCAATAAAAGGAGACAGCAGCAACCTCAGTGTCATTTGTCAAACTACTCTGAGACTGGGGACATATCTCTGATTCTGAAGCCCATACTATACTGCTAAGTAAGACTCTTATCATTTTGTTACACCAATATGTGTTTTCAGAGAAGGTTATGCAGATGGAAATATTGCTAGTTTCAGGTTTTTAGATAATATACATTTTGCTTATTTTCAAAAGAATTCATTTATAAAAGTCTGTTATATACTATGTTTCTAAAGCCTACAGAGTTTTGTAAACTATTTGAACATGAAGTATAAGTCTGTGGAGGTATATTCTGTCAAGAAACTTTGCAAGAAATATCAGGCTGGCAAAGCTGGAGCCGCTCTGAAATGTCGTCGGCTGCATCTTCCCCAGTTACAGCTGAAGAGAGATGGGGTGGGACTCAGTGACACTCTGTGGTAGTTTGGGCCAGAACAGCCACTGAGGCGAATGACAAATGCTGTCCCTCACCTCTCTCTCTTTAAGGAGAGGAGGGCAAGAGAGAAAGAGACTTATGAGTTTAGAAGAAATTAAACTACTTTAATGAAATACTAATAATAAAATAAAAATAAAATAATGAAATATACACACAACCATATCACTTTCCCAGGATGACGACCACGTCACCAGCTGGCACTGGGGAAGTCCCAGGCTGGACTCAGTGATGGACAGGAGCTGGATTCTGGATTTGGATTCAGGATTGGGATCAAAGGCAGATGAACAGACAGAGTCCTTCTCAGACACCGGCCATTGAAAAAAGAGGGCTGAACCTTTGATCCCTCAGCTTTTATACTGAGTATGAGGCAGATGGGATGGAATATCCTGTTGGTCAGTTTCGGGTCACCTGTCCTGTCCGCTCATCCCTGAAGGTGTGCCTCCTCTACACCTTTCTGCTTCTGACCCTCCAATGGGGCAAATAAAGTTATCTGCCCTTGGGTGTTATAGCATGAAGTATAAGCAAGAGCTTCTCTGCATACCGTTATTTAAACTGGTTGGGCATGTGTGTTGGAAAGGTGAGGTCCAGTAACCTTGCAGATCCTTCTGCTGGTTTTAAACAAATCAAAAAGCACATAAATATTTTAAGGGATTTCTTTCTGTTGTTTACCAAATTATCTGTTAAACAGATTTGATAATGTCACTTAAAATTGGAGGATTTATTAGTGTTCCAGTCTCCCATTACTTATAAAAATTATGGCCTCTTTCATAAAAGATATTCCTAGTTTCTTTCCTTCACTATGAAAACACAGTTGTTGAAGATAACTGTGAATTTTACAGACAACTGTTAAAACATTTACACTTCCAGAAAGCTTTCAGAGATTCTTTCCTGCCACCTCTGAACAGTTATAAATCTTGTCTCACTGCTGTTTCTTCTTTCTTCTATCTTAAACCTGGAAAATATAGTTATCAGAGATCACCAGTGCAATGTAGAAAGGAAAATAGTTTGGGTCAACAAAAATCATACCAACAAAACAGAGCAGAACTCAGCCACAGATGCAAAAGAGGCACCTCCTTGGATCCTTCTCCCCATCCTGTCCCCCCATCTTCACTCCCCCCCACCCCAAAGCTGAAAGTCTACGGTTGGAAAAAAAAAACAGAGAAAACACATGTCTGTAGAGGTGAGGGAGAGGAAGGCGGTTCTGCTGCTTGTTGAAAGATGAGTGGGCTGGGCACATGCGGCAGCCACTCTGTGGATATGGGAAGTGCCAGGGCTAAACCCTTCCTGGGAGGGACCTTCTGTTTCTCCACTGAAAACCCAAATGTTGACCTACCATGAACATAAAAGCACACGTAATGCATGTTAGCATTGCAGTGCTATCAAGGCCAAATACAATTCATGTTAATACTGAAATGCTTGATAAAGGCATGTTATTTGCTTGATAGGGTGAGGAAGTGTTTTAATCGGTTTAGTAAGAATGTAAGATATTGCCACCAAAAAAGCCTGCATTTATGTCACCTTCTTTCTTAGACCAATAAATTTGACTTATTCTTACCTGAGCTGGTGTTTTTTGGTATGTTTATAATTTCAATTAATTAATTCCCTTACATTTAACGTAAAGAAAAGCATACAGAATCAGAGAATCACAGAATGTTAGGGGTTAGAAGGGACCTTCAGAGATCATCTAGTCCAACCCCTCTGTCAAAGCAAGTTCATGTATTTTCATATTAAATTACTTCTAAATCCTGTGTGCCTAAGGAATACCTTGAGACTTATTCTTCTTTCAGTGCTTTTCTCTTGTAATTGCTTAATAAGCAAAAGTGTCTGGCCACAAAGGAACTATAGCATAAAAACAATCACAGTAGCCAGCTAAAATTTCTTATTAAATTTCATAAAAGTTTCAGTGTCCTACATGTTTTCCTGGAGAAATGCAACACAGCATTGATACAATCATAGCTCACAGATACCTCCTCCATGTTTTTATAAATTAAGTATTCTCTCATGCTGCTTAAAAAACACAGATTAAATAAATAAAGAAAGAAAAAATTAAGATTCTATGCTATCCACCAACACCTGGAACTTTGCCCTTTGTCTTGAAAAACAAAAAGTCGTATGAGGTCCACAAATAATTTACAAGATTTGCAAGGTTGTTCTCCGATGCTGTTCATGGCACCTGAGAATACAGGTCCGAGACTTCAAAATTCGGAGGAGGCTCATTTGGAAAGGAAGCAGTTTCCAAAGTGATAAGAATTAATCCAAAGGATATGCTGCTCATTAGAGTTTTAAGAGGTTGCAGTTGCAAAGTTTCTCATGCTCGGTTGCCTCAAATCACCCATGCTTACAGATGTCTAAAATATTCATGGTCTACGGATCTCTGGTGGGATAATACGCATCAGGAATCTGGCATAAATATCAGTGTGTGAATTTAATTATTTATTTAGTTGAAAAAATGTGATTCAATGTTCTCTAAGGTGTGGATCTGTGAATTAATACCTCCAGAAGTGATAATGCCCATATTAGAATGAGTAAGAAATGCACATCCTTGTAACATGTGAAACATTACACCCTTGGAAAGTAAGTCAATCTAGCTAATTCATATAATGTGGTTTTGCTAGAAATATTTTTCACTGATTTGGAGAATTAAATTTTCCATCTACATTTTGTTAATAAGGCAAAAATAATATCTACCCGTTTAGAAAAGAGTGGCCTTTCATAGCTATTCTACACACAATTAACAGAAAAAGACACTGAGATATTTAGATGTTATTTACATACTCACTCCACAGAGGCTATGGTGATTTATATGTGTAGAGAATCTTCCCTGCAATGCTACTTTTGCAAAAATTAATTATGTTTTAGAGACATAATAATATGATAATATGATGCAGAAACTTTATCAAAAGCCATATTAATTAATTCTAGCACTAGTCACTGATCATTAGTTCATGCACTGTAATAATCAGTTCCAGAATCAACAAATCCTATGTTCTCCGTTAATTTCTCTGTTTTTAAAAGGGAGCCAGCTCTAACATTCTTTTAATTAAATGAAAACGAATCCCAGATATTTGATAGATTAGGAAATTTTAATCAATTTACACTTTATTAAAAAAGCTTGAAAAAAACCTTATGTTCCTATTACATTGCTACCAAAGTCTGGCAAAGGTTTATTATATTTCAGATTCTTGCCTTTTATCTGTAGCCATTTTATTTTCTTAACTAGATGAGAGTACCTCCACATATTTTGGGGGGGGTTTAGTATCTAAGTAATATTTTTACTTCACAGCAGAATTTAGGTGAGCATTTCTAATTATTTAGTGTATAATACTTTAATTTCATCTTGCCTTGGCATAAATGACATAATAAATGCTAAAGTATCTTGTAGGAATGTTTTACAGTTGTATGTTACTTATATTACTAGAAGTTTGGGATTTGCAAGTATGTGCACATGTATTTTAAAACATATAACTTACCCAAAGTTTTAGTTCAAAAGTGCTTGCTGGGATGAGATTGCAATGTCCTACAAAATAATTCATATTACAGAAGAAAAAGGCAGAGAAGCAGGCAGACATAACATGCCTGTCTTAAGGAGACACTGAGAACTTTCCCTTTTTAAAAATCTGGTGTAAGAGTGCCAAAAGTTATACTAGTTTCAGCAAAGCTGGGATTTTAAGCAAGCTGCAAGAATCAAACAGCAAACAAGAAAAGCATGCCCAAGAGGAGAAAAAAGGAATAATGCCATTTTGCAGCATGTCTAACAGTGGACAATTTCAGAATTCCCAAATACTTTAATATTTGAAACCAAATCCTTACGGGAGGATTTGGTGAAGTTTCAGTGAAGTTTTTCTGAATTGATTGGACCTATACTGAAATAGTTTTTAAGCAAATATCTCCCCTCCCACTATTCCCCTCTAATATTATCACCTCCTCCATTCCCTTGATAGCATCTCTGTCATGTCTGTCCATAAGCCCTGTATAGGTATTGCTTTAGCTGATCTTCATGCATATTTAAAATAAGCGGTGCAAAAATGTAAGTTGCATCAGGAGGTAAACAATTCCAGAGTTATCTTTTGGGATGCATCTTCCACAACATGGTTCTTACATGAAGAATTCACATGACTTTTCTATATTTCAAGTATGCACAAACAGATTCAGAAATAAGCAAATATGCATGGGTACACTTCTGGCTGGACAAAAAGATCAATCTAAAGCAAAGATGCTCTTATAGTAATGAAGTTACAAGGCATGCAACCATTTCAACACCATGGCTCATCTTTTAGAAAGTCTTTGATTCTCACAGAATTCAGATGTATCAGCCGCACAGAAGTGCAGAATAGCTGAAGATGGCAGATCATTTGGAGATCATCTAATCAAACCCTGGGTCAAAGAAGTGTCAGCAAGTTGTCTAAGATGGTGTTCAGTTTTTAAATATGACCAAGGATGGAGACTTCACAATCTCTCTGGGAAGCCTGCACCAGTGCTTAGTAACCCTCATAGTAAAAATTTTCATGTTTAAATGCAATTTCTTGTATTTCGGTATTTGCCCATTGTCTCTGATCCCTAACCTCTAGGAAAAGCTTGTCACTATCTTCTATATGCTTGCCCTTCAGGTATTTGTACACGTGGATAAGATTCCCCATTGAGTCTTCTATCCTCCAGGCTGACCAGTCCCAGACCTCTCAGCCTGTTTTCATAATAGAGATGCTCCGGCCCATTCATCATTTTTGTGACTGTTCGCTGGACTAATTTGAATACTTTCATGCCTCTTGTACTGGGAAGCCTGGAACTGGACCCAGCATTCCGGATGTGGTATCACCAGTGCTGAGCAGAGGGGAAGGATCATCTCAATCTACCTGCTGGTAATGGTCTTCCTAATGCAGCCCATGAGGTTGTTGGCTGTCTTCATTGCGAGGACACCTTGCTTGTTTATGTTCATCTTCCTGTCCACCAAGAGCCCCAGGTCCTTTGCTGCAGAGCTCCTTTCCAGCCAGTTGGACCTCTGTAATTTCTTGTGCATTGATCTTTCTTTTGCTGCTGATGTACCTACAGAAGCCTTTCGTGTTGCCTTTTATGTTTGTCACCCCATCCAAATCCAATGCATTTGTCTTTCTTATTTCCCTCCCTGCATCTTCTAGCAATGTCTATAATTCTTCTGAATCATCTTACCCTTCTTCTAAATCTTGTATGCCTCCATTTTGTGTTTGAGTTTTGTCAGGAGATTCTTGTTTATTCACATGGGTTTCCTGCTACCTTTCTTTGATTTGCTGAATTTCTCCATTCAAGCTGAAGAACAGAGATAGATCACTGAAAAACAAATTATTTCTCCTGGACCACTCCTCACTCCAGGGATGTTTCCTGTTGGATTCTTCTAAGCAGTTCCCTGCCAAAGGAACTCTCAGGATCCTGTACTCACCATCTCATGGTCACTACAGCTAAAGGCTGCTGCCAGCCTTCACTGACCAGTTCTTCCGGGTTTATAAGAATCACACCCTGCAGAACATCTCTTTGATGGCTCCTTGATCATCTGTGTTAGAGAGTTATCATGAATGCACCCCAGAAGTCTCCTTGATTGCTTGTGCCTTGCCATGCCATCTCTCCAGCAGACATGGGGGTCTAGAACCACCCCAAGAAGGACCAGGGGGGCCTGCGAAGTGGTTTCTTCTTCTAGTTGTCTCAAGCAGGCCTCATCTACTTCTTGATTAGGAGTTCTGTTGCAGACACTCACAATATCACTGAGGTTGGCCTGCCCTCTTAGCCCTGACCTGTATGTCCTCAGCTCTCTCCCTGTCCCGTTACCAACTGACCTAAATGATCTGAACACAGAGCCCAGACACTCCTGCACAAAATTACTTTCTGTTGGTTCCCTCTGCTAGCTGTGCATCCAATTTTTACACAAATAAAAATGGAAACTTTAGCAACCCAGGCAATTACTGATCCAAATATATTCTTAGAAGAACAAAGGTAATTACCTGGAGATAATTACCCACTTTCATAAAAAACTGATTTTATAACAGTTCTCCAAATGGAAGTTTAATTAAAGAAATAAGGATACATTGGATCTATATGGTGGGGGAAATAAGGTCACCATCCTTAATAAAACAGCTCATCACCTGTTGTCACCTCTTACGTTCACGTGTAGAGCACTACAACCTACTTTTCTGACTGCAAGCAGAAAGAAGCAAACTTCCTTATCCACTTCTAATCACAGCTGCTCAAATATCTTCACAAATTAAATAATTCATGTGGAAATTACCAGTCTTTCTCAAGCAATTTGGGAAGAAATAGTATTGATGAGTTATTTTGCCGGAAACTTCTCAGTAAGAGTTAATGTTTTCAAGCCCAGATTAGCCACTGAATGACTAATTTGTTTAATAATATTTGACTAGTTATTCTTTTAATGAAAATCTAGCTTTTCCACACTCCTTATTTCTCAAATATGAAACTTTAACACTTTATGATAATTTAGAAATATTTTTTTCACAGCAGATTCACATGTAGAAAATGCCTGAAGATAGTTGAAAAAGTTCCTAATGTAAAATATGCATGCATTTAAAGTTATTGATTAGATGCAAGACACCAATTAAATGCCCAGCAGTTACATTAAGGCTGCAACTACTTGTCACTGCTACTTAAATGGCTAATGTCTAGAGATGGGGAAAAAAAAATACAATAACAGAGGAAAGAAAAGAGTTTACATTTTTTCACTGCTGTATTTACTTGTAAGTTGAAAATTGCGATTTCTTAATGCAAAGATGAGAGAGTAGGTGAAGGAGGGAAGCAAGTATGGTACATTTTTAAAATAAGATTATTTCTGGCTTTAGAAAAAATAGATCAGCAACAACTGTTTCTTTGTTGTTATGCATACAGTGACCTGTTATAGCAGGGAAAGTTTGTGGCACCTTTCTTCTATGAGCAGGAACCATTAAGCAGTTGGTCTAGTGAAAAACAAACAGAAGTTGATGCTTATTTCTGATTTGAATTAAGTAGCCATTGAAAAATCAATTCTGTTTTCTACACTCTTAATTAGGAAGCAATCCATCAGAACCAAACAGCATAGATATCTTATGGAAATTTTAATGCAACCCTTGCCCTTAATTCCAGTTTTGCATCAGAGGTTTGTGGAGTGAGGTATTTAGAGGTAAAATAATAAGAGAAAATCTCCCCATCTTTTCTATTCATCAGTCACATTAATGGTACCAAAATGTGCTGTAATGTTCACCTTAAATTAACTTTATAACAAGGAAATGGATTTTTTCTCATTCTTGTATCTCTGCTATAACTTTCATCAGTTCTTGTAGAATAAACATAATGTCTACTGGAGAATATAAACAACTTGTGGACGATTCATATTCTCATGGTAATCTCTTTTTTTTTTTTTTTTTGGCTATGAAAGTACCTCCTCATTTTATAACAACATATGGCAACTTTTTTATTTTGCTCAGCTTCCTCTTTTGTGCTATGCATTTGTGTTACCACGGCTATACAAATGCACCCATCCATTTCCGAAAGACCATTATTTCACTACTAAATTGGGACATTATTTCCTATTACTGCTTGTGCTCCAACTGTTGTTGTTATTGATTTAGTGGAAGTAACATTTACTGCAGCTTCCTTCCTTTTAAAGCAGAAACTGTTTTGTCTGACAAGACTGGAAGTCAACTATGTTGTTGTTACTGAAAAAAAACTCATGAAAATTCATGCAAAGTCACTTTATGTGAAAAATTCATAAATTAAATGTGACGGAACTTTCTCAACTCAGTCAATACACCTTATGTTGTAAAAGGAGAACTGAAGATACAGTAGCCAAAAATTCTTTTTTCTTTTAGAGAAAAGAAGGAGTGGTGCCAAAATGACCCAGTTGTGAATACTCTAGGATTGATGCAGTTTTGAAGAAAAGCAAGCTGGTAAGTTATTCAGAGAAGTGCTATACGTGTTTACATGGACTGCCCATGACCCGCCTGGAATTTTTTTGTAATTTTATCATTCAAACACATTTTACCTCACCAACAGCTTATCTACGAATTCAACAAATCAAGATTTCACAGAGGACAGCTCTGCGAGCCTTAGCTTCAACGCATTGTGGCCAAAGTCATAATCCACTGGGATACAGTCGTTGAAGATTTGTGAATTTTTATTTTTATTATTGGCAGACCCAATGCAGACACTATTTAAGGTTCAGATAAAACATACTAAAAGTCTGCTGCTCCTCTAAGCAAAGCCTGAAATAAGGACACAGAAATTTAGGAAGACTGTGCTACTCCTGGTTCACAGGAAAGAAACGGAAGCAGAGAAAGACTATTTACATCTCACTAGTTAGGACTTACAACTCACTACTCGGTACTTACTTTAAGCAACAGGGGAAACACCTAATAGAGGTGGAAGTAGCACCTTTGTGTCCTAAGGCAGCTCAACAAGCTGTGTTCTCCAAATGCAGGTCACTGGTGAGTTAAATCTACCCTGCTC
>NW_009647211.1:3250679-3319777 GCF_000708025.1 Charadrius vociferus
TAGGGAAAGGTAGGACGTCTGTGTGCATACCCTCAGTTCACAGGCTGGTAAAGAGAGGGTCAGCTCTGTGGGCCCAACACCACAAACCCTCAAACTACACCTTACCATTTTTTCCCAGAGTAAAATGGTCCTGGTCTTCAGTAGAAATGGGTTGGCGCGTTTTTTTCACCTTTTTTTTTTTTTTTTTTCACTGGGCCTTGCTAAGGAAAAGGAAATAATGAAAATACATTAATGTAACACTAAGTTCTACACATTGCCTTCTTCCTAAAGATACATTAGGAGCGTCCTTTCTACCATAGCAACAGTTACTGTAAGAAACAAATTGGCACATATTTGCACATACTGCACTAATGGCCTACAGAGAGTACATGGCTTCTGAATTTAAGAGCTCAAAATCTTGTTTTAAAATAGCTTTTTAGCTTAGCAGTTTTCTAAGATCACTGAATTAATGTATTCTGGATAAAACTATCCAGAAGACAACTTAATTAAACTAAGAATAAGGCCATAATATAAATTTTCTTTATAACTTTTATTTATAAGACCTAAAATATATCATGTTTCAGTGATTTTTTCATACAGAGGCGGTGATCTAAGATACATCAAGGGAAAAGACTTACCAGTCTAGTGTAGTGTAAATAGCTGTTAAGTTCAGTGTTGCGAGTATATTTCTCAGCAAAACTGTGGTTTTTTTTTGTTTCTTTCCATGAATCATATATTCCTTACAAAAATTACTGCAATCTCAAACAACCTGCAGGTTTAGTTCATGTTCTGCAGGTATAAGTATTCCTCTGCAACACACCTCAGTGATAACAATAATGAAAAAAAAAAAAAAGGACATTTCTATTTGTTTTGGTACTTCTTAGCCTTGCTGCTATTTCCGTGAAAGAGCAGCTGAGACAAAACTTCATGCTCACTGTTAAGGACATTCATGAAAGATGAAGAAGATGGAGGTTGAAAACTGTCAGTCTTTTTAGAAAAGTAGATAGTACCAGTAGGGTATACTAATGCTTCTAGACTGTCTATGGTATTTACAATCAGGATGCTCCATCAGTCCTGTCAGAGCACTTCCAAGCCCCTTTCTGCTCCTCCAGGCACCTCCTGGCTGCAGAAGTGATTCAGATGAAGACATGGACAAAAGTACAGGATTATTGTCCTCTTCTGAAGCACTGATCAGAAATAAGACAGTTTTGGACTGACCCTTAACCTTGCTACCAATTTGTTCCCCCTTTTTCCCCATTTCCACGTTTTTCCCAGTCACTGCAGTAATTTATTTCAAACAGCTTCCTCCTGTTTATTCTTTCACTATAGATCCTCATTTTGCTGATTTATACCCTTACTTATTACTTGTGATAGGCTTTTCCTGGTAATTTCTGTCTTGATCAGAAATTCAGGTAAATTTCTCTTTCTGTTACACTATTTCTTTTTTCTGTCATTTCCCATGTTATTGTGTTGTTAGTTCAGCCACTAATCAACATTGTTTAAATTGTATATCCTGTACGCCATCTTTGCTATCTGTAACACCTTGTAAATTTTCATGCTATTATCTTGTTAGTGCAGCCACAATTCAGGGTCAGCATTCCACACGCATGCCAAAATGTAGTTAAAAAAAAAACCCAGATGGCAAAAAAACTCTCTTACAATTCCTTCTCAATGAATAGCTTTATGAACTGTAGCACTAAATTTTTCTATAAGCAAGACATATCAGTATTCAGTCTCTCATGTTTGAAACTTTTATTCTCCATCAGAAATGTGTTTCAATAGAAATCAATGATCCACTTTATGGATTGTAAGATAATAACTTCACTTTCACTATATCACCTTCAGGATTTTCTTCTCGGTGGCCATTATTACTGTCAGTAGAACTGAAGTCACAATAAGTCAGACCAGAATTTCTGCATAATGTTTTCATAAAACACAAAATCATGCTCAAAGGTCTTTGAAAGATGTCACCAAGTGACACCAGGATGTCGCAATGTCTTTCTAGGAGCTGCTAACACAAATGCACTAACCGCAATAGAACAATAGTATGAACACAGTCTTGTGATTCAAAGGCCTTTGCCTTCCGTAAGATTGTTACAAGGAAACCTAATAACCTTATGTCTACTTTGTACAAAATTAAGTATCTTACTTTTGAATGCTATTTCAGATCTAGATACTACTAGCTATTTCAGATCATCATTTCTGACACCATTTACGTTGACTGCTAAATGACTTCTGTGTTGTCTGTTTAAACAAAGGAATCACAACCATCATCAATATCTACATCTGCTAAACAGATGGTGTTTGGTTTTTTTGGATCAGAATCCCTATGAATTCCTTGAAAGAAGGTACAGTTGTGTGTGTGGAGGGAAAATGGGCTATTCTGAGATGGTCTGTTCTTGGCATATGCCTTGGACCCCATTTTTTGTCTTTTTGTATATTAGTATACCTTTCTTCTGAGGAAGTCCCTCTTTCTTGGAATTACTGCTATAATTTTGCTTTTCCACTTCTGCTCTTCTTCCCGTCCCTGGATACTACAAAACAGATAATTATGCAGGACTTAGCACACAGAGAATCGTTATAATACTTTCATGAGAGGTAGAATTACCAGCCCGCATCATATACGCTGTCATTGAGTAATGAAAATGTCCTAGGCCTCAGATTTTCTTGTGTGTACATGCAACCTATCAGGCAGGAAACTTGTCTTCAAAGTAAAATGATTATGGTACTCTCACTGAGAGAGAGAATTAGTATTCAGGAGAGACAATGATTAATGAATGTTGCTCAGGGTTCTGCAGCAAGGTCTGCACAACTTGGAGCCCAAAATACAGGTGGAGAACAAAGGTGGGTTTAATCCAATAATGCAGGAAAAACTAATTCGCTGCTGCTAACCACTTTAGCAGCCTTTCCTACAAAGGCAAGAAAAGTGAAAAACAACACCAGCGGAAATATGTGGATCCCTTTTACCACTGCCTTTTTTCACTATGAATTATGATGGGATAGAATGTTAAGCAGATACCATCCTCCATTAAAAAATATGGAGTCAGCTGCCTAGTCTTAATAGGTGAAGATCTATTGAATTCATAGTATTTTGTGATTAAAGATGCATATAAGAACCCAGACCATAACTTTAATTTTTTAAGTTTTCACTGTCCCCATAGGTAGAAATGGTACTTGGCATTATTTCAGCCACATAATTAATTACAGACTCTATAAACACTTGTATACACTCAGTCTGAACCCAAAATTTTTCATGTGGTTTATTCATGATCTTTCCAAATGCAAAGATCATAAATC
Organism: Charadrius vociferus; assembly: GCF_000708025.1. Taxonomy (NCBI): domain Eukaryota; kingdom Metazoa; phylum Chordata; class Aves; order Charadriiformes; family Charadriidae; genus Charadrius; species Charadrius vociferus. The sequence goes on from NW_009647211.1 coordinate 3,253,956, forward strand.
ACAAAACTCAAAAAAGTCAAATAGAAAATGTACAGACCAGATGAAAACTTTCCTCCTGATTCTTCCAGAGTTGCAATTTTATTTTTGATTTGTCCACTCTTTGTAACATCCATTATGTATATACTTTGCCAATCAATCTTATTCTAGAAGTCTGTTGTTGAGGTTCATTGGAGACTTGTAGAAACTCTCAGAGGAGCCCAATTAAGCCTCAACCTTTTTAAAATATTGACCCCAGACTGGTATAATCAGTTTATCTTGGCCAGCCTATACTTTTTTCTGAAAGTTGGTGTTATGCTGCTGGCCCTATACTTTTTCTTTTTTTTCCCCCAATTCTCTGGTACTTCCATATGACAGAAGTAGCTCTTCTTACTGTGTGTATTTTGGAAATTTCTACTGAAGATAGCCAACATATCTGTGTCTTCATGAAAGCTTTTCGTGTAGAAAAAAGCTTTTGTTTCTTAACCTCAGGAGTCAGCAACAAGCTTTTTCTTAATGCGTTCTTCTTCCTAATATCAATGTTCTTTTTTTCACAACTTCTGATTTATTTTAACAGTTTTCACCTTTTCTCTTCTCTTAGGAATAACAAGTAGAATATATCTTTCTAACCGATGTCTCCTCTTCCTGGATGGCTGCTTGTTCTAAGATTTCCTTTCCTTGCTTGTGTGGCTATACGATCTTTACTCTGCAATAAACTTCTTATATTCAGATTTTTCAACCATTTTTTTTTTCAACCAATTTAACTGCAAATTTTCCTCAGCATCTGTGACTTAACCTCTGAGGCACTGATTTTACGTATCACTGCGTGAATTCTCTCTCTGATTGCCTGCAGTGAATGTGGTTGTGATTCTTGAGGCAGCATGAAAACATAGTTGTGTTCAAAGAAGGACTTTCTCATAAGGTTCTAATATAGTATAGAATAGAATAGAATAGAATAGAATAGAATAGAATAGAATAGAATAGAATAGAATAGAATGGTTCAGTTGGAAGGGACGATCACCTAGTCCAATTCAGGGCTGACCAAAAGTTACAACACGTTACTAAGGGTATGGTCTTAAAAGCCTCTTAAACACTGGCAGGCCTGGGGTATTGACCACCTCTCTAGGAAGCCTGTTCCAGTGTTTGACTGCCGTCTTGGTAAAGAAATCCTTCCTAATGTCAAGTCTGAACCTCCCCTGATGCAGCTTTGAGCCATTCCCACGCTTCCTGTCCCTGGACCCCAGGGAGGAGAGCTCAGCACCTCCCTCACCCCTTCCCCTCCTCAGGGAGTTGTAGAGAGCAAGGAGGTCTCCCCTCAGCCTCCTGCTCTCCAAACTAGACAAACCCAGGAGCTTCAGCTGCTCCTCACAGGACATGCCTTCCAGCCCTGTCAACGGTTCTGTTGCCCTCCTCTGAACTCACCTGAGTACCTTCACATCCTTCTTAAATTGTGGGGCCCAGAACTGCACACAGCACTCAAGGTGAGGCCGCACCAGCGCTGAATACAGTGGGATGATCACCTCTTTTGACCGTCTGGTTATGCTGTGTTTGCTGTACCCCCAGTTGCGGTTTGCCGTCTTGGCTGCCAGGACACACTGCTGACTAGTGCTGAGCCTGCTGTTGACCAGCACCCCCAGGTCCCTTTCTGCAGGGCTGATCTCCAGATGCTCCTCTCCCAATTTATACTTGTGTTCAGCATTACTGCATCCCAGGTGCAGAATTTGGCACTTGGACTCGTTAAATTTCATGTCATTGGTTATTGCCTAATGCTCCAATCTATCTAGATCCCTCTGCATGGTCTCTTATCCCTCAAGAGATTAAACAGCACCTCCTTTTTTGTTATCATCAGTGTACTTGCTAATGTTGCCTTCAACTCCCGCATCCAAATCATTGATAAAAATACTGAATAGAACTGGCCCTAGAATTGAGCCCCGAGCAACACTGCTGATGACCAGTCACCAACCAGAGATAGCTCCATTTACTGCAACCCTTTGAGCCCCACTGTTTAGCCAGTTCTTCACCCAGAGCACCATGTACCTGCTCATCTTGTAGTTGGACAACTTGTCCAGAAATATGTGAGGGACAGTATCAAAAGCCTTAGTAAAATCCAGAAAAGCTACATCCACTGCCTTCCCTTCGTCTATGAGGTGGGTCACCTTATTGCAGAATGATGTCAAATTAGTTAAACAGGACTTTCCCTTTGTGAACCCATGATGACTTTGCCTGATGATTGCATTGTTCTTTAAAAACATTCCAATAGTAGCCAGTATGATCTTCTCCATAAGCTTTCTGGGTACTGACGTTAGACTAACAGGTCTGTAGTACCCTAGGTGTTCCCTCATGCCCCTCTTGTAAATTGCAGTAATGTTCACTAGCTTCCAGTTGGCAGGGACCTCCCCACAATCCCAAAACCTTTGACAGATGATCAAGATGGATTCTGCTGTAACATCCACTAGCCCCTTCAGTACTCTGAGACGAATCTTATCAGGCCCCATGGACATATGACCATTCAGCCAATACAACTTTCAATTTCAGTGTCCACAAATGGAAAATCACTGTTCCTGTAGTCATGGTCCTCCAACTAACTAAAGGACCAGGCGGCCTGAGGTTTACTGGTATTATTAAAGACTGAGGCAAAAACCCCATTGAATGCTTCTATTTTTTATTCATCTGTATTAGCCAGGTGACCATCTTCAAGAAGTATCAGTCTAATGCTTTCCTTGGACCTCCTTTTGCTATTAATATGCATTAAACGGCCTTTCTTTTTGTCTGCTATAACAGTGGCCAGTTTCAACTGTAGTTCAACTTTAGCCTTACATGTCTTCTCCCTGTATATGTGATCCATGGCTCTGTAATCTTTCTGCAAAGCCTGACCTTGCTTCCAGAGAGTGCACAATTTCTTTTTCCTCTTGAGATCCACGAGGATTTCCTTGTTCAGCCAAACTGGTCTTCTGCCCCACTTGCTTGACTTAAAACAAAGTGGCATTGCCTGCTCCTGTGCTTTTGCTTTCAACAGGTGGTTCTTAAAAACTGACCAGCACTTGCGAACTCCTAAGCCCTCAAAGGCAAATTCCCAGGGGCTCCTGCTACGTAGCTCCCTGAATAGCTTAAAGTTTGTGCTCTTGAAATCCAGGGTAGCCACTCTGTTGACCTTTTTTCTCATTACACGAAAAATTTTAAACTCAAACTTTTTATTGTCACTATGGCCAAGACAACCACCTACCATCACATCCCTGACGAGTTCTTCTCTATTCACAAATAGCAAGTCTAGGAGGGTATCTTTCATGGTTGGCTCACTGAGTACTTGTGACAAGAAGTTACCTTCCACAAACTTCAAAAATTTCTCAGACTTGCTTGTCAGAGTAATATGGTACTTCTGGTTGATGTATGGGAAACTGAAATCTCCCTTAAGGACAAGGGCTACCAATCCAGACATTTCTCCTAATTGCCTATAGAATAACTCATCCGTGCTATCATCTTCACTGGGCAATGAGTAGTAGCCACCCGGTATGACATCTCCTTCATTTTTCATCCCCCTAATCTTCACATAGAGGCTTTCAACCACATCAATGGTAACTGTAACGGCTGTACCTCTCCCTTACATACAGTGCAACTCCTCCATCTTGCTTACTCTGCCTATCCCTCCTGAACAGCCCTCCAGCATTCCAGTCACAGGACTCATTCCACCAAGTCTTGCTAATGCCAGTGGTATCATAGCTCTGGGAACTGACCAATGCTTCCAGTTCATCCTGTTTGTTTCTCATATTATGTGCATTGGTCTACAAGCATTTCAGACGTATACCTAAGCCCTTAGTGTTCCCTTGAGCTCCTGTTAACATTGCTATCCTTAGATGATGCTGTGCCAACCCTTGGCTTAACTTCAGCTCTCCTGATGGTATCCCCTTCCCCCATGGATTCTGGTTTAAAGCCCTCTCAATGAGTCCTGGCAGATTAGGAGCAAAGAAGCATTTTCCCCATCAGTAGAGGCAGATTCCGTCAGGTCTCAGTGGGGCCTGAATTGGCCCATGTAATTCTTCATATTTTTTGTGTTAGAAAGTTATTAAACCTAAGTTTAGAAAACTAAATATGTACTTCCACTGTCTGCACAAGACCACACAAAATATGTTTCTTAAACTGACACAACCTGAGACAAGACTATTTTTTTTTTCTGTATGCATTTTTATTATATACTACTGATGTACAGAAGAGTAATTCATCTCTCCATTCTTTAAGGAATTTCTGTTTTCCACAAAAAAATTGAAATTTTTTTCCCCCAAAAAAATTTGTCTTAGAAATATTAGGGGGGTTTCTTTGGGTTTTTTTTTTTGTTTGTTTGTTTTTAATGTTCAGCAAATCATCATGTTGGTCTACCGTATTCACTGAGACCATACCCTAGTTCTGACTTTCTCAAATCCACTGTATTAAGTATGGTTTAATTGCACTCTTTCTTTTTCTAAATGAACAAACTTAGGCAGACTTAATGTCTGTTAGCAAATTTTATTTCTAACTGTGCTTACTGGCACTAACAAAAAGTGACTTGACTGATAAAAAATATATATATAAGTATATAAAAATATCTGAATATTTTCTAACATTTTGTAACAGCTCTCTCTTTTTTCCGGTAATGGTGACTAAGAAAAGCCACTTTGTTATTGTCATGGTGCCTATTAACAATGAAAATAAATACAAGAATTAAACAAGTTTGTGAAAAACACTGAGAGTGCCAGGTACGCTCTGCCAGTAAAACGATTGCAGTGCAGTTTGCCTTTTTGCTGTGTGAGAGGCCCAGACTGAGTTATTCCCTCTCGTCTTTGATCATTACCCTTTCCCAGACATAAATGAACAAATTCCTAAAGGACATGAACAGGGAAAATATATACAATATACTAAAGGACAGAGTAATTGCTTCCTTGGTCTTGACCCAAGAGGACACCCAGTGGTGCACAGCACAGAATTTCAGCTGTGAGAAAGATAAATCAAATTACTGATGCAGTAATGAGTTGTGGTTAACAAATAATTTTCAAAGGAAAACTTTAGTGAGGGAAGTGGGAGACAACAAGAGAAATTGCATCTTCTGTCTGTAAGAAAACCCTGAACTCTCTGACAGAGGACACCTGGCCAACAGGGTAAACCTCACCACCATAGCTGTTTGCATGGAAACTTCCCAACAAGACAGTCACTAAAAAGTAATTAGAGAAGCTGAATGAACACAGATCTACATTAATCAGAAGCAAACAGACCAATCTCTCTTTCTGTGAAAATCAGTTGACAAGTGCTGCTTGCTCCCCTGGAAGGTGCTTGATTGTTGCCACATGCACCCATACCCTGCTACATCAGTTGTGCCATCTGAGACCTCTGTTTCTCATTTTCCAAGTCTTTTTTTTTTCCTTCCTCCCATACCAGTAAAGACTGTTGAGGATGACTTGAAAAATAAATCACACATGGTGTTGCTATTCCCCTGCTTTTATCTACTTTTGAGAGTAAGGTCAGGACCTCTGGAATAAGAGATGTATCCTCCCAAATGAATACAGGCTTATGCTACAGGGTGCTTCTCTGCCAGCTGCATGAGTAATATGTTGCAATAAACCAAAGCAATATACTGTCACGTTTTTCATTATTTATTCATTACATTTTTATAGTAAAAATCTTCCACAACTTGTCAGCAAAGATTCAGTCTTCCACATCTTCCATCTCCCAATGGGTCTGGTTAATCTACTTCAAGAGCAGGCTTTTAAAGTCAAAACAAACCAATGTATTACATTTCTAGAAGAACCACTAGTCCTCTTCTAAAGACAACTAACTTCTAACTTCTGATAGAGGAACCAAAAATACCCTTGTTTTAGTTTAGCTTTTCATTGTAAAGGACAGAACAAATAAAGATTTTTAAAATGAACACATAAAGTAGGTCTCTTGGAAAATATCAAGGCCAAAATTTCACAAGATTTAATTATAACAACTTCTAATTATAGGTTTCTGTCCCAGGAGTAGAAATCTCTCGCCATGACAGCTCTGTCCCTTGAGTGTTTAATTTTTAGGTAGACTGAATGTATGTACACATAAAACCACAGACATATCTTCACAAATGTTGTATTTGACAAAAATTTGCATATCCTACATGTTCCTTAGGCAAGAAATTAACAAGACAGAACATGGAAAAAACAATACCTCAAGGAGAATCAATGGGACAGAAAAATTATTTCTACTTTTGTGAGTGACAGCTTATTTTAAGTTAGGAGATTATGTGATCTTTCTGCAATCACCTGTTCTCCATTGACCTTATCAATGTTTTTCAGTGTCTGAAGATGATGAACCCAAGCACAGCTTCTGCTTATGAAGGAGCCCCTGGCTTCTTCAAATCCAATACTAAATCTTTAGGGCTACAGATCTCCTGTTTCATTCTTTGACTTTGTCTGAAAGTAACCTGAATCTACACTGAAAGAAAATTAGGAATTTTAGGGAAACAGTGGCAGCCAGCACTAAACTGAGGTCAACAAAGATATTTTTTCTAGGGTAAAATTCTTGTCTTCTGGTAAACCATGATACCTTATCCCATTCGTCCAGTTAGAAAGGGAAAACTAAACGGGAAACTGCATGAGCTCCCATAACAATAAGGAACAGTTTTAGCTTGGATCTCTGCTGTATCAAGAAATAAAAACAGTAACAACAATAATGGTATGCTTTCAATTCTATCCTATAAAGAGAGAAACTGATTACAAATTTCTGTGACAGAAAGGGCTGGTGAGGGATGTGAAGGCTGGGGGCAGCTTGGCTGCAGTGACCATAGGCTGGTGGAGTTCATCATTGGGAAAGGAGGTAGCAGGTCAAAAAACCAAGATCACAGTCCTAGGCTTCAGGGCAGCAGATTTTGGCTTCTTCAGGGAGTCTGCCTAACAGAGTGCTATGTGATAAGGCCCGAGGAGGAGGAGGAAGAAAGCTGATTGGTATTCAAAAATCACCTCCACCAAACTCAAGAAGAATACAACCCAAAAAGCAGGTAAGCAAGGAATGGCACCAGAAGGCCTCCATGGATGAAAACAAGCTCCTAGCAAAACTCAAGCACAGAAAAAAGGTAGAAGCAGGGACAAGTAACCTGAGAGGAGTATAGAGACACTACCTAAGCACGCAGAGCCATGGTTAGTAGAGCCAAGGCTTACCTCGAATTTAATGTAGTGAGGTCTGTCAAAGTTAACAAGAAAGGCTTCTGTAACAGAAGCAAAATGAAGAGTAGGGAAAATGTGGGCCCACTGCTGGATGGGGCAGGGGCCCTTGTGACACAAGACATGGAAAAGGCTGAAGTACTGAATGCCATCTTTGCCTCAGTCTTTATTATTAAGACTAGCCTTCAGAAATACCATGTCCTGGACACCAGAGGGAATCTGGATCAAGGAAAGCATATCCTTGGTGGAAGAGGATCGGATTAAGGAACACTGAAACAAACTGGACATGCATAAGTCCTGATATACATCCACGAGTACTGAGAGTTGGCTGAAGTCATTGCAAGGCCACTCTCTTTGAATTATCACGGAGACTGGAAGAGGTGCCTGGGGACTGGAGGAAAGCAAATGTTATTCTTGTCTTCAAGAAGGGAAGAAAGGAGGACCCAGGGAACTACAGGCCAGTCAGCTTCACCTTAATCCCTGGGAAGGTGAGGAATCAACTAATCCTTGAAACCATTTCCAGGCACTTGAAGGACAAGAAGGTGATCAGAAGCAGTCAGCATGGCTTCACCAAAATAAAGTCATGCTCTACCAACCTGACAATCCATTTTGATGACTTGACTGTCTTTGTAGCTGAATAGAGAACAGTGGTTGTTGTATAACTTCACTTTAGTGCGACTTTCAACACTCTCCCATAGCATCCTACCTTTTCACTGCGAGGCTGTGCACAGCAGCAGGTTGCCCAGAGGTGTTGTGGAGTTTCTGTCCTTGAAGATATTAGAAAACTTACTAGACATGGTTCTGGGTAACCTGTTCTAGGAGATCCTGCTTGAGCAGGGGGCTTGGGCAAGATGACCTCCAGATGTCCCTTCTAACTTCAGCCATTCTATGACTCTGTAACACTTGCAGAAACACCTGACAATGAAGGAGTGTCCCTAAATCTGAGATGTGAAAAGCAATTTGCAGCATCCAAGCCAAATGCAAGGCATCTTATGTGTTCATGGAAAGAAAGCATAAAAAAAGGCCAAGATTTTGGAAGTATTTAAAGGCTCCCTATAACTCTCAGACAGCAAATGTACAAGCATCAATGTTCAAAAGCATGAAGAAAATCTTGTTATTCAAGAACTAAAATTGACAGCAGCAATAGCAGTGAAAAAACAGAAGCAGCACAAGGTTTAAAGTGCCATTTCAATGATATTGAAGCTGATGGATGAGCTGACAGAATCAAGGAACACCAAACAAAGCAGGGGATATGAATCTCTGAAACACTCATTTGACATGAGATATAAGGTCTCACTGAGAGCCTCATTTACACAGGTTTACATTTTTGATGAAGACTAGTTTTCTGAGTTCATATGTCTGCACTGCATTTTGAAGGACAACTGTTCTTCCTTGCCTCCAAGCTTTAAGAATTATTATTTATTAAATAACTCTTATTTCAGAGCTGAGGCATAAAAGGCAACAAAATTTAATATTGTTAAAATATTTAAATTTGAATGCATAGCACTTGAAAATACTTCTCAGTAAAAATGAATGCCTCAACATCTACAAGGCAAATATTCATAAGCCTTTAAATTTAATTTAAAACATCCTTTTTTTTTTAATGACAATAAATTTAAACAGATAACATTCATCAGATGCAAAGGTTGATTTTTAATGTCAGCTGCGTGAGAGTAAAATTTTACTAGTTAGATCATCTGAAAAAAGTGAAGCCCATCCAGAGTTTTTAATGTATTTTCTAATAATATTAACCATGGTCTCTACCAGGCAATTGGAAAATCTGGTCTTGACACTGAACTCCCACCTGTGTTTTACAAACAAACTGTCTTTCACCACCCTCAGCTTGAACACCCCTCCCCGCCTCTCCTGGCAACATTCAAAATACTAAATTCATTGTAAGACCTGTGACGGTTTCAAAAGGGGTATTGTATTGTATTGTGGCCTCATATCCATCTCTAATTTGCAGAGGATTCAGGATAACATACTGCCTACAGGACTTTAAGAAATTGCAAGTGTCTGTATAGAGTATGTGATGGCTGAGTATTCTCTCCTGAAATACTATTGTTTCAACAGGCTCCCGTTCTCTGCCCAATGCGACAAAATACTCCAGAGTCATCACACTTAGCAGGAAACCAGTTCTATTAAGATTTGCTTGCCATATCCATATCATGTCACAGTTGCTGTCTCTGTAGCAACCATCAGTGCTGGAAGTCTCAGAGATGTGAAACAGAAGTATATTTAATTGCCTTCTGAGCCATCACTTAAAGCATCAGGGAAAGAATTGCACTTTCCACATTACACAGAAGAAAATTAAAGCAGTCTGTAGTATGTCTGCTCAAGCTGAGAAAAAAAGAAAAGTCTCTAGCAGTTAATTCACCTGTTTTTGTCCTAATTCTGCTGCAGGACACCTAGCACAAAGGCATGCGTTAAAACCGGATATCCCACAACTATCTGATAACTGTCTATGGTGTCCTGCAGTCAACAGAGGTGGCAGATACATTAGTAGAAAGGGAATGACTACACAGATAACAGTTTTAACATAGAACAGATTAGGATAATCTCTTTGCATGCTGGGTAGTTGCTACCAATTTTCTGGTTTCTAAATTGGCTTAGATTGAACCTGAAAATTATTGTACTTGTACAGATCACAAGCACGTAATCTGGTTATCTGTTTGTTCAACTTAAAAGAAATATATCCTTTTCAAAAACCTTTATCTTTACAGATAAGTGTGTGAAGTGTGTGTTGCGGGTTTTTCTCCCCCTCGCCTTTTTTTTTTTAAGATTTGAGAACAAAAGTTGTTCTTCTTTACTGACTTCCAGCCTAAGAATTTATACATTTTGCTGAACCTCAGACAACAAAAAATCCCTGCAGTGGAAAGAAGGAGATTAACTCAGAATACTGATAATGAAATACAATATATGTAAACATTGAGAGCTCTAAAAATGCTCTGGGGCCTCTATCTATTTATGTTCATTCATGATTACATGGTTCTGACGGATGATGTTAAAAAGATGTTAATTTCTCATCACCATTTTGAAAGTTCTTGGCTGACTAGTTAAACTACAGGAAATTATACAGAAGCTCTGAAGGCTATTGTTTAAAGTAGTTTTGATGTGAAGACCTTGATGCAATTACCATCTTTTTGGTATTCAATATTGCATATGCATTAATAAGGACCACACCAGAACAACAGATACTGGCCTAAATTTTAATTGAAACACTGAATTTTAAAATAACCATGTAACTAACAGGACTTGTGTGGACTTAGTGTACCTGCACAGCAGTGGTCAGTTCTGTGTGCAGGTGGGAGTCATACAGGTCTCATCTGAAGGTGCAATGTGACAAGCCATCTCAAGAGATTTGAACATGTTCTGGAAACTACAGCACTTTCAGGTTCTTCGTATTTTAGATCTTTCTTATTGCATGTTGAATGTGAATGCCAGCAGAATAGCTATGCCTGCCAGTTTAAAAGACTGTGGAGATATCAATTACTCAACATTAAAGGATGCTACTTCATACGACTCTGCTGGAAAGCAAAATCCCTCCTGAGCTCCAGGACTGACCCGTAAGCCAAAAAGACAGCAATGCAGGCAGTACTATCACACCTTTTGTCCTAGGCAGCCTTTCTGCCTCACTTTCTCTCTGAAATGAGTTTGTAGTCAGTCAATCAGCCAGAAATTGCTGCAAACAGTTGAACAGCTAAGCTTGGACAGCAGAACCTGATCTTCCATGAACAAGGATGATTTCCAGCTTGATCAGCCATACCTGAGATGTGCACTGACTTAAAATGGTTTAATCAACATAGAACATGATCACAAAATGTAACTCGTGGTAGAGGAGTGCTCAGTCTGAGTCTTGCTGTTGATCCTAAATTTTTCCCACAAAATTATAGAAAATACCTAGTATTTAGGGATGTAGTGAGTTACAGAATATCTGCAGAATTTTGGTGTCTGTCCTTCAACATATTGCCAAATCATTTGGCATTACTCTCTGTTGCCTCAGGCTAAATTTTTATTGTATTAAGTTGAAAAAATAACCAAAACTTAATCAATGGGTCTTCAATACTGAAGGTCTGCCTCTGATATGTACATCTCTGATATAGTTGTACACATTCAGTTTCATCTTTTATGTATATACACACAAATGTATAAATGTTTGTGCATGTGTGTGTGTACAGACACTCTTATACTTCTAAAATTAATCAAGCACATAATAGCAAGGATTTTGTACTGAATGTATAAGTCAAATACTAATTTGCAAACAAAACTGCCTGAGTTTGACAGCAGCAGCTAAACATAAAAATGTAGAAGGCCTGAATAAAGAGTTTGGAAGGGGTCCCTTTCCACCTAAAACAACATAAAGCACATATTGCTGCCACAACAAGCAATCCAATCAGAGTTTATTTTACTACAAAGCCTATTTGTCTTGGCTAGACTTAAATGCTGGTGCTACAGGTTGCCAGAAAGTGGGTTTTACGTCCGTGAACAAACCTATGGGTTTTAAGAGCTCCAAACTTCTCTGGGTGCGTAGTTATGTGCTTAAGGTATGTCGTGGTTTGGCCTCAGCCAGCAACAAAGAACCACGCAGCCACTTGCTCTACTCCCAGAGCCATGGGAAAAAAAATATTGACAGGGCAAAACTCGTGGGTTAAAATAGTGCAATTTAACAGAACAGCAAAAGGGAAGATGGAAACAAAATAGTTTCACTGATAAAGGGATATGAAGACGTGATTACAATACCGCCAGGAAGCACACCGACCGGACCCTCACCGCTGCAGCCCACCCCCGAGTGGCGACTGCTCTCTTCTTCCCGGCTAGCTCTTCTTATAGCCCGAGTATGAGTCAGGCAGGATGGAATACCTGCCCCCTGCTGGCTCCTTGGGGAAATTAACTCCATCCCTGCCGGAACCAAGACAGGTAGGAAAACAAATTTTTATTATTCTGAATAGAATAGAATGGAATAGAATAGAATAGAATAGAATAAAATAGAATAGAATAGAATAGAATAGAATAGAACAGAACAGAACTTGGAAGGAACCTACAACATCATCTAGTCCAACAGTCTGATCACTTCAGGGCTGATCAAAAGTTACAACACGATACTAAGGGTATGGTCTTAAAAGCCTCTTAAACACTGATAGGCATGGGACATTAACGACCTCACTAGGAAGCCTGTTCCAGTGTTTGACTACCCTCTTTGTAAAGAAATCCTTCCTAATGTCAAGTCTGAACTTCTCCCAAAGCAGCTTTGAACCATTCCATTGTGTCCTCTCACAGAACCCTCAGGAGAAGAGCTCCTCCCTCTCCCCTTCACCTCTTCAGGGAGCTGTAGAGAGCAATGAGGTCTCCCCTCAGACTCCTTCTCTCCAAACTAGACAAAAGAAAAGATTAAATTAGAAAGAAGGGGCAAGCTCTTCCTGGGTTTGAATCTCACTGAAAAGATAACTTCAGGATATCTGGCGATTTACATTACCTTTGTTCACTCTTACAGCATTCAGGGAACCTGACCCCTTAGGAAGGTTTGGGAAGAGGAGGAGGATAAATGCACAAAGAATGCATTTGTCTCACATCAATGATTTCTCATCTGAATAGAGCTGTTTGAGTCAAAAGGTCAGTGCTATTAAGCTCCTGCTTGCCTTCCTGGGAAAGACAAAAACTTAGTAGTAGCCTAACAGTCAAAAGAGTAACCTCTCATCTTAAAATCAATTTGATCTATGGCCTGCAGCACAAGCAGAGAAAAAAATCTATGAATTGAATAATGTGTTTCTTAAACAACATTAGACTAGCTTTGCCTGTTTTTTACTCCTACATTGTGTGGGAAAACCAATGAGTGAGCTTTTAGCAAAGAAACCATATGTACATTACAGCTTGTACCTACCATTATCACAAATAGAGCTAGTAACACAGTTTACATGCAACACTGAGCATGTTTACAGTACTTACCACACAGGCCTTTAGAAATTTCTCTGTGACACAGAAAGGCACATTATTCTACAATATGCTCCTCAGTCATGTAGCTTTTCTAATAACCTCTGTTCACAACAGATATTTAACTATCCATTAAATGACTGGAGGCACAAAGAAGTCATGGACAACCTTTAAAAATTTTCCTGCATATATTTAAGAAATCTAAATCTTATATTTCAATGTCCAAGAAGCAGTTTTAACACTCCTGCCCTGGTCAATGCTTATTGTCAGCATATCAAAATAAATCCTTAAGCATTTTTAGAAAAAAATAAAGCAGCACTCCAGCACTCAGTCCGCTTTTACAGATGGGTCCTGCGCATTCAGGCCAACTCGTGTTCGTTTGTTGTTCCTTTGACTTAACGGAATCAACATGGAAAGTTGCATAAGTTTACTGAATTACATTCCTGGTAGATAATGTTGGTTTTGCTGTCCACCGTGAAGAACCTGATTCAATATTAAATAAATAAATACACTGTCTCCCCTGGAATCAAAGTGTTTTGGAACACACAGTCCCAAGTCATCAATGAAAAAGCAGCAGAAAATGAAGAATCAGGAGCTATTTATTAAGTAAATAAATTAGATGTACTTTGGGTTCTTGATCTCTGTAATTTGTCTCATAGTCCTGGTCAGGGAAACAGAGAGAAAAAACAGTCTGAAAAAATTGCAGGATTTGCCATGCCTTCGACCCAGCTCAAAATGAACCCTTCATAAGTGCAATATTTGGTGGCTAAGCAATATCCAAAAAGTGTATTTGTTGTTACCTACCTCTACTATAATCCCATAGCACAGAAGTATGCCACCTTCTGAATATGCCACCTTCTGACTTTGAACCACAGATAACCAGCAGAAGCTACGCAGTCATGCTGGGATTGGAAGTCTTAATGAAAAAAAGTAGAGGGATTTTGCATGAAGCCATAGACAGAGGCACTCTGAAGGCTGAATGAAACTCTGATTCCTTCACTTCTCCTCTGGGCTGGTAGCAGAATGCAGCTGGGGTGATCCATAGGTAAATTTTAGCCCTAAGCAAATGTACCAAAGTACTGCAACAATAAAACAGATATTGAAGACAGCTAAAATATCTTGAAAATGCCTTTGTCAGCCTGCTGCAAGTTAAAAGTGAAATCTCTGGAACTTCATATAGTAGCAGAACCACAACCTCGATATATTTAGGTCATTCATTAATCTGATTCAAAATGCTAAATATAAGTCACATTCGTTGATATCAGTTTCTATTTTTCAACCCTGTGTTTGGATTTTATTGTTTAGAATTCACAGAAAATTGTTCATGTCCCCCCCAAAACAGTAATTATTAGTATTCCTGAGAATGAGGTCAGTGATCATAGGTGCAGAGTGGCTGAACAGACTTTCAAGGACTTGAAAAAAGAATGCTGGGAAGTAAACCTAAAAGGATAATTTCTGTACTGGTTGGTTTTCCAAAAGCTGTTTCTGAAAAGTAGTAGGTATATCTATATCTAGCTGTACGGGTAGAATCAGTAAGGGAACAATAGTGAAATACTGAAACTGAGTAAGACAGAGAGGTAACAGAGATTGTCTTCTAGAGGGCATCGCACTACTTTCTTTGTATTAACAAGCCAGTCAGTCTCCACTTCTCTTACTGTTGTTTTTTCACCATGATTGTCCATACAATTTAATGCAATGATTTTTCAAACCGCAGTTGTTTTCAACTGAGCATTTAACCTTTCTGTGGCAGACTATGTTATAATCCTGTACCCGGGCTGGTGAAGAGTGATACTACCCTACACAAGCAGGAAGCCCATGCAGGTGCAGTGCATGCCAGAGCCCTGGGGTGTGTAGGACAAGTCACAGCTGTCCAACTGCAGAATAGTTTTAAAAGTTTTGCTATTGGGCAGGCCCAACAGTGACTCTTTACTTTTCTCAGACTCTTAAGGCTGTTATTGATTGCTTACAAGTACTGTAGATCTCCTGGGTGCTGTGATCAATAAAGAAACTCCAAATAGAAGACAGCTTATTTACTCTGTTGGTTGCATTTCCTCTTGTTAGTGTCTCATTGTAAGGTGTCATGGTAGTTTCACATGTGATGAAACATGCTAAGCTGAGAAGAATAGAGACGGATTAAGCATACTTGAAAGGAGGCAGTCTCTCCAGCACTTTTCTTCATGCCACCTTCTGTCCGAGAAGAGTAATCGGTTGAGTCCAGAAGAGTTCCAGTAGGTTCTCAGAAGACTTGTTTTACTCATTTTTTTTTATGAATCACAGGTATGTACTCACTTCAAGTTTTAAAGGATTTTTACATCTGACTGCCACATTGTACTACTGGAATTGTCTTGTTTGTCTAACACCCTCTTTTCCATGCTTCATGCTTTGTCTAATATCTTTGTTTTGTGGCTTAATATTATCCTTTTTCACAGTAGCTAATGCCTACCCTACTTCACTGAAATGCGGTGTATTATGTAATGAATAAACAGCCCAGACTCTGAGACTCTGCATCCTTGATTTTGAAAGCTTTATTCATCCTGAATAGTAATCAAGCAATATGTTAGTAGAACTCAGTGAAAAGATAATGTTCGTCCCATTAGAAATGGACTTAAGTCCACCATTGTCTTGAGAGCTGCAATGACAGCAAAGTCATGACTGCAGACTCCAAGAATTCTCTCGGGGTGTTTGAGCAGGTTTTTCTGCACCTACTGCTACCCTTTTTGCTGTCCAGCATTTAAAGTTCTCTCTTCTGATACTTGTGATCATTAGGTGAATTCCAAACCTAGCTGACAGGACAAACTGCTGAGGGCAAGAAATACATATTTTTTTCTTACTGTAAAGCTGGATGCAAATTTACAGTACTATGTATGCATTTCTCATTAATCTGCTCTTTTAAAATATGTCAACATGACACATATACAGTTTGGGTTTGATTTTCAAACAAGAGAAACAATTTTATCTTATTGCTTTCCTCACTTGAGTTGAACTTCATCTTATTAAACTGACAGAATTTAGCACTGTAATCTACTTTTGGGAATATTTCAGATTTAGAACATAACAATTTGACAGCATTAGGAAGCTTCAGAAAGGGAGAACATAGAAGAAAAAAAAAAGAAGAAAAAATGACTGGGATATATATATATAGTATCTTTGAATATACATACAAAATAACGAGACAACTTTCCTTTTTTTTTTTTTTTTTTTTTAAATAACTCAGAATACCTTCCAGATAGCTAAATTTGATCTAGTTCCCAAAATAATAGATTGGGTCTGATTGTTAACAGAAGCCTGTTCAAGACTTGGCATAGCATTACATTGCAAAAAGACACATCAGCACTCTTGAGATTATAATTCACAACTGGAAGGGGCCAGGAGAAAGAACTCAAAAGAATTAAAGAGCATTTTTAAATAAAAATATACAGTAGTCAAACGGAGTGAAAGATGCAATTGTTACATGAATTTAGCTATAGGTCTCCTCAACTCTATATTAAATCTTATCACAAGACACAAGGATAAGCAGAGCAAAAGAAACAGGTGTATATAGGCACAAAGGTGATGCCAATAAGTAGCATTCTCCCTACCACTTATAAATACTATTTATTATAATCCTATACACATTCAGTATTGCTCTGCTTGTGGGTTTGGGTTTTTTTTTTTTTGTTTGTTTAGTTGGTTGTTGTTTTGGTTGAGGAGGGGTTTGGGGTTTTTCTCTGTTTTGATTGTGTTATTTTTTTCTTCAGGGAAACCAGTCAGTTACAGCAAATTCTTCAAAGCCAGAATATAATATTGATGTAACAATGGGAATTAGAGGATTAATATATTTCACCTATATGTTAGAAACCAGAAAACATGTCTCATTCCAGCTTTTAGGGACAGGACTTTTCTTGGTATCCTAAAATGCTTACGTACACATGATTACCCGTGATGTATAATTTTGGATCTCCTGCCAAGTTCTGCATTTCTACTTTAATAAAAGTTGTTTCTCTTCGACAGTGTTGCAGAATCACAGAATCACAGAACAGTTAAGCAGGACCACCTAGCGCCAGTTGCCCAGGACCATGTGTAGACAGTTTTTTAATATCTCTAAGGAGGGAGAGTCTACAGCCTCCCTAGGCAAACTATTCCAGTGCTCGGTCACCATCACAGCAAAAAAATGTTTCCTGATGCTCATATGGAACCTCCTGTGTTTCAGTGTGTTCCCATTGCCTCTTGTCCTGTCACTGGGTACCACTGAAAATAGCCTGTCTCTGTCCTCTTTATACCCCTCTTTCAGGTTTTTATATACATTGGTGAGATCTTCCTGGGCCTTTTGTTCTCCAGGTTAAATAGTACCAGCCTTCCCTCTTAGGACAGATGCTCTAGTATCTTAATCATCCTTGTGGCTCTTCATTGGTGTCTCACCAGTATGTCCATACCTTTCCTGCATGGAAGAGTCCAGACCTGGACACATCACTCCACGTGTGGCCTCACCAGGGCTGAATAAAAGGGAAGGATCACCTCCCACAGACCTGCTGGCAATACTTTGCCTACTGTAGCTGAGGATACCATTTGTCTTCTTTGGGGCAAGGGCACATTGCTGGCTCATGTTCTACCTGGTGCCCAGGACCCCCAGGTCCTTGTCTTCAAAGTTGCTTTCCAGCTGGGTGGCCCCCGGCATATAGTGGTGCATGGAGCTTTTTCCTCCCAGGTTGCATTTCACCTTGTTGAACTTCATGAGGTCCCTGTCAGCCCAGTTCTCCAGCCGGTCAAGGTCCCTCTGGATGGCAGGGATATGACCCTCTGGTGTATAAGCCAGTCACTCCCAGTTTGGTGTTGCCTGCAAACTTGCTGAGGGTACAGTCTACCCTATTATCCAGATTGTTAATAAAGACACTAAACAGGACTGCACTCAGTATCGATCCACTGAAGTCCACTACCAGGCAGTGGCCTCCAACTAGACTTTGTGCCAATGATCACCACCCTTTTGGCCTGGTCATTCAACCAGTTTTCACTGTCTGCTTATCCGGGTTGTACGCCAGCAGCTTCTCTATGAGAATCTCATGGGAGATCATGGGAGTGTCACAAACCTTACTGAAATCCAGGTAGACAATATCCGCTGCTCTCCTCTTGTCTACCAGGCCAGTCAATTCATTGTAGCAGTTCACCAAGTAGATCAAGCATGACTTCCCCATGGTGAAACTTAGCTGGCTACTTCTGATGTTCTTTATGTGCCTGAAAATGGTTTTAAGGACTATCTGCTCTGCCACCTTCCCAGAGACCAAGGTGAGGCTGATGGACCTTTAGTTCCCTGGGTCCTCCTTCTTATCCTTCTTGAAGATGGCAGTGACATTTTCTTTCCTCCAGTCTTTGGTCACTTCTCCCTGTCACCATGATCAATAAAATATTATCAAGAGTAGCCTCAAAATGACATTTTCCAAATCCCTGAGCACTTGTGGGTGCATCCCATCAGGGCCTATAGACATGTATGTCCAGTTTGCTTAAGTATTATCTGACTAGATCCTCTTGTCCCAAGGGTACATCTTCCTTGCTCCAACTTTTTCCCCTGGGTATCTAGGTAGCTATGTCTGGTTTATCGGGTTTTGGGGGAGTTTGAATTTTGGGTTGTTTGGTTTTGGGGGTGGCATAGAAAAATTTCAGCTTGATAGACAGTTTAAGCCATGTCTCTACAGAAATACAGAAACATTCAGTTTTGTGTGATTTAAGAATGTATCTTGAAGTGAATTTGGGAAACACATCCCATAGATACCCACTGTACCTTCCATAATACTGAGCCCAGTCCCATGAACAAGGTATCAATTATGTGGTCTCATATAAATGCATAATATGACACCTAGATCCAGATTTCTGTACTCTATGAATTTACAGATGTAGTTCAGTGATAATTTGGGAATCTCTGTACTCTGCTTCATTGCATGGTTGAGACAGGCCCTTAGGCAGCAAAAGGCAACAAATACTTACTGGGCCATATTTGAATGACACCAACAACTGTCTGACTGGTGTCAGTCAGATATTCTGTCTTCCTACTGAAACTGTATTCGCTGCAAAACACTGCTTAACTATGTGGCTAAGCACAAAGTAAGACACGAGATAAGATTTCAAAGTAACACAAGATAAAATCCCCCCACCCTCATAATCTTCTGCTTTTTTTGTTCTCCAGACCTTAAGGTGTTGTGCCCTAAGATATTACTTTCAATTATTAAATAGAGACACGGTGCTCTGGTTCAAAAATCTGAGAAGCTGCTACTTTTAAAAATTCAGCAGTATATATGAAAAAAAAAAAGAAAACTAAGAAGTAGTGTTAGTTGAAAGTTGGAGATGTAAGCCTTAAAATTCTTGAATGGACTTCAAAGTGGAATAAATAAGTTGATTTAAAGACACTCTGCTTCATAGAAATGTTTTGTTAATTATGAAACTATGATTTGCTTTAGTGTCATGGCTGGATTAGTTTGGGCAAAAGTAAACACAACTGTTTCCTGATCCACGTTTTTTTTAATAACTGGAACTTTATTTTCTCCATTCTACCTGCAGATAAAGCAGACTAGTTTTTTATAACACTGTAATGGCTTAACCCCAGCTGGCAACTAGCACAACACAGCTGCTCACTCACTCCCCCCGGCTTGGATCAGGGAGAGAATTGGAAAGGTAAAAGTGAGAAAACCTGGGCAGAGGTAAAGATACTTTGATAAGTAAAGCAAAAGCCATGCAGGCAAGCAAAGCAAAAGAAGGCATTTATTCACCACTTCCCATTGGCAGGCAGGTATTCAGCCGCTTCTGGGGAAGCAGGGCTCCATCATGCCTCACAGTTATTTGGGAAGAGAAACACCATAACTCTGAACATCCTTCCCCTTCCTTCTTCTTTCCCCATTTTTTTGTTGCTGAGGGTGATGTCACATAGTATGGAATATCCCTTTAGTCAGCTGGGGTCAGCCGTCCCAGTTGTGTCCCCTCCCAACTTCTTGTGCATCTTACTGCATTAAAGGGCAAAACAATTTGGCAGAAAATAAACCTCCTTGCCTTCCAGCCTGTATCAGAGAGGCTGGGGGCTGCTAGCCTTAGATTCTCAGTGATGCCCAATTTGGCACTAAAAGTCCAGTCATATTCCATATGTCAATTGAACTATCACTATTACAGATGTACTAGTAACACCATATAAAATTCGACCTAGCGGCGTTCCATGAAGTAACACAGCCACGCTTAAGGATTTGGGTCTCGTTCACCATGAGCTCTCATCGCTAGATTGGTGAAAAGTGTATATTATTGAAGCAACGGATGCACAACTTCTTTTGGATTGCCGGTGATAGTGACTGTCTGCAAAGTATGTGCAAATACTAAGGATGTCAGTAATACAGCCTGGCTACAAATGCTCTAAGTTATAAAACAACTCTATGGAGATATCTAAGTTTCCTGGGGAAGCACTTGGTATAGCCAAGTGTTCAAATTTTACTCGCAAGCATCCTTATGGGGGGGAAGAGAGGCTCAGCCCGTCGACTGATACCAGGAGTCAGGGGTGCTCAGCGATGGTATTTCCCTAATCGCATTAGTATCTTCCCTGACATCCCTCCTCTTTTAAGCTATTTTTATACTATTTTTTACTTTTCAGGTGGAGCTTGAGGGACTCTAGTCATACATACTTTTGTTATGATTGGTGTAAAATCCTCTTGCTTTGCTTTAAAAGGTATAAACTATGAAAAATTCAGAGCACAGACTGTAAGGAGCGGTCGCACCTTGGAGGCAGGTAGCCTTTGGGATGGAGGTGTGTTTTGGTATTATGACATTATAATGAGCAAAGTTCACCCAAAGCATAGCATTTTATCAAAAAATGACAGATTGTTAGCTGAGGGTAACAATTAGGCAGCTTATCAGTTCCGTAAGACCTTCAAGGGCTCCATTTGACCCTCAAGTTTCCATTTTATCACAGAGTTTGGCCGCGGTGTCTCTACTCCGCTCCATCCTCCGCACTGTTATTCTTCTTAGAGTTAGCACACCGGACTCCCCCAATGTTGTTAACATCTAAGGTCACCTAGGGAACCTTTGTGAAATGTATCCTTTGCACACCAGCTGTACTTTGTCCCTGGAAGTTTCATTGATGCTGTACTTTTCTTCAAAAAGTGAATATAACTTAATTTCTAAGTCACCTCCAGCAATTATCCCACACACCTCCATCCTACTTGCTGGCAGGGTGGTGAAAGAAGTAGAAAATGCCTTGACTCTTTCTAAGAACTGCTGAGCAACAACTAAAATATCGCTGTTTTATCAACACCGTTTTCAGCAAAAATCCAAAACATGACTCCATGCTAGCTGCTTTGAAGAAAATTAACAGTAGCCCAGTCAATACCAACACAAACACACAAAAATTCTCTTTAACACTGTACGAAGTCACTAAAGACTTATTGTGCATGTTTGAATAAACAGTTTTACATTTCTACTTTCAGAGATTGATTATCTAGATTTTTAATAAAGATATTGGAATAAATTAATAAATACTCATTTTCCCACCATTTAGATAATAAGATTATAAAACCTAAAAGACCTACAAGAATTTAGGAAGGAAAATATCTTCTTAACCACATTTTTTTTTTTTTTTTTGTATTTTTAAATAAAGCCCTGCACTAGTAGATAAAAGGAAAGGAATACATCTGGTATACTTTTTGAGATAGTTGTGTATGTCACTTGTCAGTGCTAACTAGAAAAATACGGATAGCAGACAAAAGTACAGTAAAGCCGGGTATAAAACTAACAAATACAAGATAGCTGATATACTAAGAAGAAATACTTAGGATGTAATGGATGGTTCTGGTTAGTGATTTGGATGATGCAAAAGAATATGTGCCTATAATAGGTATATATAGGTAATTTGCATCGGGAAGAGTTACAAGCATTTTCACAAAAAGGTTTGAATTCAAAGTGATCTTGATAAATTGCCAAAGCACTTTGAAATCAATAATATGAAACTCAGTACAGACAAGTGAAAAATACTGCACACAGAAAGGAAAAATCAAATGCAAAATGCTAAACCTAACCACTTCTCTGGCAAACACACTGTGGATTATGGAGGATGTAGACTGAACACTGGACTACAGATGTGATTGTGTTACCTAAATTTTGGGCCATAGTATGAGGAGATCTTTGTAAGTTGAAAGCATTTTCTGTGCTGCAACCTCTGACAGGAAGTCTGGTGTCCAACACTATCTGGTTTACGTTAACACAAGCCTTTTGCTATTTTTTTCTGTTTTCTTAGTGAGTGAAGGGATGAGGATTGAAAAAGGCAATTCAAAAGAGAAATTCAGAAGATGTTGAGAAAGAATACATGAAGCAGCAATGAACAAAGCTATAGATTAGAACAGAGAGTCCTGCATAAGCATGGTCAATCACTTTGAAAATGTGAGCAGTCCTGGGTCATGTAATAAAAAAGAATCAACAACCATGGATATTAATAAATTTTAATTTGTCAAAGTCTTTCTGTAGCTTAAAGAAATCATGTCATGTTTAAAAGTAAGGTACTTTACAGTAAATTTAAACAAATTTCCATGTGTTTAAAGTTTTGAACCTTTTGTTAAGCATCTGGATATTTAAGATTTGAAAACTAATATATTGCTTTCAAAGGTCCTGAGCATGGATGTAAGCTGTATATTAAGTTTTCCACTTCTCATCCATCTTGAAAATCTAGGGCAGAGCAGCTGACTTTATCATGACTTAAGCCAATTCTAACCTTCTCTTCCAACCCCACATAATCTGAACAGCTCTTGAATCACAGGAGGGGATATTTTCAGCTCTTTTCTGGCTTCATGGGGTTTTTTTAGTTTATTTCTGTTCTGATTTTATTTCCCTTCCCTTTCTTTATTTATCTGATCTTTATTTCCCTTCCCTTTCCTTTCACTGGTCCCTCATCTGATAAAACAGTAATAGAAAAGACACTCTCTTTAAAAAATATTTTGACTAGACTTATTACAAAATAACATCAACCAAATAAAACCAAACCAAACAAAAAACAAACAAACAACCCCAAACCCACAAATCCCTGTATGAAAAGCATTTCATTGGAAAAGAACAATCAGGTAAATCCTTAACTTCTTGCATGTTAAATACATGCATGCCTTATTCCATATTGAATGTTTGCACAGAAACAAGATCTATGTATGGGGCTTGTTTTCTTTTTCTCTCTTGCTTTCTTCCTCTCTTCCTCTCTTCCTCTCTTCCTCTCTCTCTCTCACTCTCTTCCTTTCTCTCCCTCTTTCTTTCTTTCTTTTTTTCTTTTGGGGAAAAAATGTATGAGAAGGCTAAAGGAAACATTTTCTGGCAATCCTGTCATACTAACCTTCAGATTTTCCACGTTAGCTGTTTTCTGTCATATAGAAGAAGGCAATCAGATTTCTGAAATGATATGTGTTCACTAACACCGGATGAAGGTATATTACATGAGGACCTTTCCTATTAGGGAAAACAGAAAGCTAATTGCAATATTATACTAACTCAGTATAATAAAAACGGGTAATAAAATCTAATACGTAAACTATGTTAGTGCTAAGATAAACCATCAATCCTGTTCATTTTAACAGGACTGGGAACTGGTACCTAATGGCAGTCTGAACTTCTGATAAATAGGTATTTTATATCTTGTCAAAAAGGATAGAAGTAACTGCATAAAATTCAGATCCCATCATAACAGTACTTCTAGGATGACGATGATGATGATGATGGTGCTGTGTATTTTATTCGTGTGTTATATAAATGCACACACACATAAATAAAATTTTAACCTAGGTTATGAAGAAAATGGTAGATAAAAAATATATGAACAACCTAATTTAAGCACCCATATAAATACACACCAGGCCTATTTTTAGCATACATTATATTGGGTTTTGTCTACTGATTTTCCTCTTTCTCTGATGTCTTCACTGGAAAAAGGAACAAAAATATTAACATTTTCCCGTGATTTATAAAAATATTTTTCACTAAGAAAATGCATGTAAAAAAAAAAAAAAGTCAGACCATATCAGTGATAATTTAAACTGATGTGCAGCACAGTCAGAAGAAGAGAAAACAATAAATGAATCTTTCCTTCCACCTGCCCCTAAAGGCATTCAATATAAATGTCCACCTACTAATACTTTAATTACATTGTCACCTTGCCCTTTCCCTGTTGTTTTTTTTTTTTGTTTTTTGCCATTATTTTGGCTTTACACTTTTTATGTAACATGCCTCCAGTGTATAACATCTACAGTGTAAATAGCTCTTCTATTTAAGTCTACAATTTGTTACTATAAAATATACACACACACACATATATAAAAAAAATATATATAAGTATATATATATAAAAGAGGTACTGAGTTAGAATGAAACTTTCTTAGGCAAATTTAACCAAAAAATAAATTTAATCTCACAAAACAAAGTATACTCAACATTTCTTTCCAAGGCGACAATCTATAGCTTTATGAGTCTAAAATAGTCGAGGGGGCATCAAGTGAAGACCTCAACCCCATGTTTGCCGCTCATGTAGCTCATTTGAGTTCAATTCTTAAAGTACAACAAACAAAACTACACATTATTTCACAGAGATATTCAGCAAAATCAGTGAAGAACTTGGGGAAAGAAGAACATTACATGATTTAATCAAAATACATAAAATCATTGTCTTCATTGTCAAGTCAGTAGGAATTCTAAGCAATCATCAAATACAGATTAATTATGAATTATAGCTGTTGACACATATTTTTAAAATATTTTCTTGAAACATGAAAACATTTTTCACATGGACAATTATTTCCCTCTAATTTCTCTTAAAAAGGAATCAAAATACGAGTTTTGCAAAGTAATTCAAGAGTAAAATATTTCAGAGGTAAAATATTTCTAGTGAAAAAAAAATCCAGTCACTGGGAATACATTTCAATATTCTATGGCTAAAATAAAAAAGAAAAAGTTAGCTGCTCCTAAAATGAATGTGAAGATTTGCCCTGTTGACAGTTGCTGGATACTCTGGCATAATGGTATTTTTTGCCTGCAAAACAAAAATATGTGAACTCAGTGCTTAAAATTCATTTTTATGGAGCCCCAAACCAAAACTAGTTTATACATTCTGCAACAGCTGAAAAAAGATTTGAGTCAACTCTTGTAATTCTGGGTTTGTATTTTTAAAGATAGTACTTAAGGAATACAACCTACAATTCATGGTTGTAACAACCTAAATAAAAGATTTCTTGCTCTATTCTGGTTCTGAATACACCAGCATGAGAACAGTTATGGAAAAATGCTGTCACTGCTGCGTCCTCTATATTTAACATCTTTGTTGGTGACATGGACAATGGGATAGAGTGCACCCTCAGCAAGTTTGCCGAAGACACCAAGCTGTACGGAGTGGTCGACATGCGGGAGGGAAGGGATGCCATCCAGAGGGATCCGGACAAGCTGGAGAGATGGGCCTGTGCATGTGAAGTTCAGCAAGGCCAAGTGCAAGGTCCTGCGCGTGGGTCGGGGCAATCCCAAACTCAAATACAGGTTGGGCAGAGAATGGATTGAGAGCAGCCTGGAGGAGAAGCACTTGGGGCTGTTGGTTGATGAGAAGCTCAACGTGAGCCAGCAATGCACGCTTGCAACCCAGAAAGCCAACTGTATCCTGGTCTGCATCAAAAGAAGTGTGGCCAGCAGGTCAAGGGAGGTGATTCTGACCCTCTACTCCGCTCTGGTGAGACCCCACCTGGAGTACTGTGTTCATCTCTGCAGGCCCCAACATAAGAAGGACATGGACCTGTTGGGGTGAGTCCAGAGGAGGGCCAAAAAGATGATCACTGGGCTCGAGCATCTCTCCTGTGAAGACAGGCTGAGAGAGTTGGGGCTGTTCAGCCAGGAAAAGACAAGATTCTGGGAAGACCTTGTAGCAGCCTTCTAGTACCAAAAGGGTACAGGAAAGATGGAAAGGAAGTCTATCAGGTAATGTAGTGATAGGATGAGACATAATGGTTTTAAACTGAAAGAGGGCAGATATAGATTAGATATTAGGAAGAAATTCTTTACTGTGAGGCTGGTGAGACATTGGAACAGATTACCCAGAGAAACTGTGGATGCCCCATCCCTGGAGCTGTTCGAGGCCAGGTTGGATGGGGCTTTGAGCAACCTGGTCTAGTGGAAGGTGTCCCTGGTCATGGCAGGTTGGTTGGAACTAGACAATCTTCATGGTCCCTTCCAACCTAAACCATTATATGATTCTATGGTTCCATGATCCTCACAAGTTATAACCTCATACTGTGAAGGTTCTCATACTGATGGATGACACTGAGAGACTTGATTGAAACTGGGAATTACTGTGTGCTAAGTAGACCCTTGAATTCAAGTGTGGGCATATTCTAGATTTGATATGAACATAAACATTCTCCTACAGAATCTACAGAATATCCAAACACAGACATGTAACACAGAGACTCTGTCTGCTTATGAAATGTCTCCACACCCTGCCTTCACCTAAGAAGCAAATCAAAAACAAACAAGAAAACACTACAGTGAAAGCCTGATAGTCTTCACTAAATGATGATCTGTAACAATTTTACTACTAAATTGATTTCTTTTAAAAAGTCTCTTTGAACAAATTTATAGTTTAAGTTGCACAAAACTCTCCATTCCTGACAGTGTGGGTTTCCTGCACCTAAGCAGAGTAACCAAAAAGCAATAGTTGAGTTAGAAACACTCCTCAGTGACCTGAATCACTGAATATGGACTTCAATGACACTTGGAAAGACCTTTAAGCAGAAAGTCTTCCCTTGCATTATTTAACTCACACTATTGAACATTGAATATTGAAGCTAACAATTTAAACAAACATCCCTAAATTTATTTGCAATCTTGAGAACGCTTTCCTTGTAACACAACATGCAAGTTTCAAACTTAATTTTGAAGTTAAGAAGCGAGCACATACTACATTTAGTATGCTGGCAGTTAATAACAAGAAAAAAAGCCCACAAACCAAAACTGTCATTGTGGACAGATAGTCCTATGAACCTTCATGGAAGGAAGAATGGCAGTTTTTTCTCCTCCAAGTAAGAATGTTTTCACACATGATGTGAAATGGTAAAAGAGAATATAATTCAGCCTAAGAATGCAGACAGTAGTTTTTCTAACCTTTCAAGGTAAAGTGACAGTCAGCTAAATCGAAATGACTGCTAATGAGGATATACGATCTTCTTAAAGCAGGGATTTCAAATAGTTTATCATTCAAGAATGAAGTCAGCTCTTGAATTTTGTTACACCTGTCCGACCAAAATGAAAATCTTGTCAGAAAGCAGGTCACCCAAAATTCTTGGTGCTCTTATTTCTAAAAAAATATCTGAACTAACATCTGGTACAGTTTGGAGACACAAAAAAAATATCTGGAAAAAAATATTCCAGGTATATTTCATGAACAAAATTAACTTCTAGCTATGCACAAAGATGCTTATTTTGAAAATCTGAGAAAGGGAAGACAATGGCTGGAAGAAAACCTGTTATTTGTGTTAGGTTGCTGTTTTGTTTCTATTCTTCAGAAAAGGCAGACTACATAATAAGAAGGTGAAAGAAACAAAGACTTTTTGCTGCACCACATGAAAGAAACAGACTTTTTGCTACACACCACAGTGGGTGTAGTCAACATCAGCAGCTTAGTTTGCAACCAGTCTTGTAAGGCACAAATCCTGTTGTCATCCTGTGCGGCTTGGCATATTGCAGAAATGCATGTGAATTTCATTGTTATGCGTGTGAACTATTTTTTTTTTCTTCACAGACAGCTGTATCTCAGGACACAGGCTTTTCTACATCCCCATTTCCATCCTTTTCCCTTTGTTTTTCTTTCTTTATGCATGATTGAGAACGGCCTTTCAAAGTGAGTTTGGTAAAGATCCCCTCACCAAAAAAAAAATCCAAAAATATATGAATAGTTTCTAGATTGTAGAAGTTTTGTCAAATAATAATATCTGAAGTTTAAACCAATGTCACGACAACTACTTTTCCTGGACCATCTGTTTATCTTAAAATACTCTTTTCTCTTTTTTTAACTATAATACAATTTTTCCCAACTTAATACATTCTGTACTTTCACAGGTTTTATTATACTTCGCTAGAAGACAAAAAAAAAAAAAACAAAAAAAAAAACCAAATTGAAAGCATCATATTTTGAAATACATCACAAATATTGTAGAAACCTGTAATTGTAGCTCAGTGATTGGATTACATTGTATTTATTCAATTACTTTAGCTTACTGTTATACTCCCACTCCAGCACACTGATAAGCAGCGTAATGTTACAGCAGGCGAGCCATGCCACTCTTGGTTAATGGTCCTCCAGCATTACAATTACGTTTATGATATTTTGCCTAGCTGAGGCTTCTGTTACACACTTATCTGAAAGCAAAATTTCCCTTTAGATTGAAACTTGCCATACATGATAATCTCAGAATATAAAGCACTTTTTTCTTTATATTTTTAGATAATAGCTAAAATACCCATCCAAGTCAGAAAAAAAGTTCTGAATAGCTTCACTGGGGCATATATTACACTCCAAGCAAAACACACAGCCTAAGATGGCATTAGGGTATGTGACAAAAGTCCTATCTCCATACCCAGAAAGGTGCCCAGAGGCACCACAGCAGACAGGGGCACACCAGTGACCCAATCAGGGGAATAAGCCTCAGCTCTGGTCTTTTGGACTGTCCCAGGAGACCCCTAACCCCACGAGTATGGGCACACTCATGCTGGGTGGTCACCAGCAGCTGCACTTGCAGGTACTTCCCATACCTGGGGAACCACTGCCATGGATAAGGTACACACTGTGGGATGCAGGGGAAGAGAGTTTGTGATTGTAGGGGGCCTATTTTGAAATGTTGTTGGGAGTAGCCTGAGGCGGGGGAAGTCAAGGATCTATGTCATTTAGGATGAAACAAGTGCAGGAAGATAGAAGCATGAGTGGGTAAAAGGGGTTAGTTTAAAAGTAAAATACTGAGGCCCGGGGACAGCTACCAGTTAAACTGAATGTATGAGCCCAGCTGCTGGAGGGATCTACGTAGTATATATATATTTATACTTATGGCTCCCACTAGCAGAGAAGCAGGATGAGGCCATTGGTCCTGTTTGTGTTTGTGTGAGTGCTGTGTGTGTCTGCTTATGTTAATCTATGTGTATGGCCATGTGTATATACGCATGTATGTATATATATATGATAGAATCATAGAATGGTTAGAGTTGGAAGGGACCTTAAAGATCACCTAGTTCCAACACCTCTGCCATGGGCAGGGATATCTTCCACTAAACCAGGTCCCAGTGCTGACCCCTTACGAACGCCGCCTGTCACTGGTTGCCACTTGGACATTGAGCCATTGACTGCAACTCTTTGAGTGAGGCCACCCAGTACCGAGTGGTTCATCCATCAAATCCATGTCTCTCCAATTTAGAGACTAGGATGTCGCATGGGATAGTGTCAAATGCTCTGCGCAAGTTCAGGTAGATGATGTCAGTTGCTCTTCCTTTATTCACCAATGTTTTAACCCCATCGTAGAAGGCCACCAAATTTGTCAGACATTATTTGCCCTTAGTGAAGCCATGTTGGGTGTCACCAATCACCTCCTTATTTTCCATGTGCCTTAGTATTGTTTCCAGGAACTCCATGATCTTGCCGGGCACAGAGATGAGACTGACGGGCCTGTAGTTCCCTGAATCTTCCTTTTTTCCCTTTTTAAAAGTGGGGGTTATGTTTGTCTTTTTCCAGTTAGCGGGAACTTCACTGGACTTCCACAACTTCTCAAATATGATGGATAGCAGTTTAGCAACTTCATCCACCAGTTGACTCAGGACCTGCAGATGCAGCTCATCAGATCCCATGGCCTTGTGCATGTTCAGGTCCTTAGATGGTCTGAAACCTGATCTCCTATAGTGGGCAGTTCCTCATTCTCCCAGTCCCTGCCTTTGTCTTCTGCTACTTGAGTGGTATGGCTAGAGCACTTGCTGGTGAAGACCGAGGCAAAAAAGTCATTGAGTACCTCAGCGTTCTCCATATCCTGGGTGACCAGGTCTCCTGTTTCATTCTGGAGTGGGGCCACATTTTCCCTAGTATTTCTTTTATCACTGATATACCTACAGAAGCTTTTCTGTCTATTGGTATCCTGCTGAGTTCTTGTGCAAACAGTAATACTTTCTTAATTTGATTTGTTATGTGGGTTGACTGTGGTGTCTGGCTTCTCAACCTCTGGAAGAACCATGCTTTCTCTAGAAAAAAAGATGAGAGAGATGAACAGTCAAACTTATCCAACCAAGTTAGGTAAAACTGGATAGCAATATAAGAATTTGTGATATAAACCAGTAAAAGATGGCAATGGAAATGCAGGCACAATAGGAATAAATTGGTGCCCACATTTGACGTTTTCCCTTTCCAAAACTGCAATGTTTCTTATCCTTTGTAATCTCCTCCCTATTGGGGGAACTTAAAAATTAGTTAATTTCTTCATCTTTCCTGTTAGTCACATCTTTTCAGATTTTTTTTTTCTTTTTTTAAGAAGGACAGCTTTTTCTTGGTGAAGGAAGCTATATTTATTTCTGTATGCCATTTTTTATTTATCTTCCCAGAAAGAGAGAAGCTAGACATGAGCAAAATCTCCATGTGTGTGAAAACAGCTATGCACTGTAGCTTACTAGGGAGTCTGTGGGACCTTCACTGGTGGAGGACACAAAGTTGTTAGATGAAACCCTGTTGGATTGCTACAGATGGAAGGACTCTGGAAGAGAAATCAATTGGATGGATTCCCAAACTGCCCTTGGTAAACCAAGGCAACTACAGCTTTCCTTGAAGCATAAAAGGTTTTGCCTGTAATTTTTCAAGGTGTAGTTTGTATGTGCGAACACTTTAACCTTCAGGAACATAATAGTAAATATTAACAGAGTATTGGTTATTGTGGCTAATCTTTTTCTCCCAAGAGTATTTTACTTTGTCACATCCAATGTCACATATCTAAGCATACAGTAAAATTTAATATTTTTGTAAATTATAATTTCATTCCCTGATTTCCTTTTACACATTAAACCTTGAATTTCCTTTAAACATTTGATCCTTATTTTTCATAAGTCAGAGCTTTTAAGATATTTTGTTTTGCCATAGAGTGACATAAAATGGGTAAACTACTAGTCACGTGAGTAACTTTCACTGCTGAGTGAGTATGGTGAATACCTTTTGGCTCTTTAAAAGTCCAGTGATATAGAGTGTCGTGTGATCCCTAAATCTGCAGCTGTCACAGGCAATGAAATTATTTAACTACTCAATTATTAAACAGTAATAATGATCAGGACAGTCTAAAATGAATGGTAAAGCCAAGAAAATTTAGATATGAGCTTCTTTTAAGTAGTCTACAGTTTATTGTGCTCTAGGCCAGAAATATTTCAAATGGGTTGTCTACATGTCAATATTATAGCAATATTAGCCTGTGTATATGAACCCTTAAATGGTGCTATTTCAGCTGGGTCATTCAGGAAATATTTGCATTTCCTTCCATTTTAGGACACCATTCTAGGCATGTTTTTTTTATTGTTGCTCAAGAGTCACAGCTGCATATCAATTCCTCATTTTGCTTGAAAAGAATAGTAAAACAGAAATGCTAAACTGATACGAAATAAATCCTTGGGAGTGCAGGTGAGGGGCATGGATAATACTGCTTGAGGTGTACAGAAGTCATACTATTATCATAAAAAAGGTATGAATGTTATCATACTATTTACTCAAGCCACAAAGCATGGTTATTACGTTATCTACCTTATGTCACAGATAAAATTGAACAAGCTATACAGTCTTGGTAAAAGTGTTAGAAAACTGGCACAATACTGATAGTTATCAGAGAGTAGGTATCAATAATTCAACAGCAGACAGTGAAGGAATGTCAAGTGGGTCCTCTAGACCTTTGTCTTGTATCTGACAAATGTCCTGTACCACTTAATATTTTCATTATATCTTGGGTGGCTGAACAGAGTGTGTGCTAATAAAATTTGCAGGTGGCACTGAGAATGGGTCAACTGGAAGGACATAGGTGCAGTAGCAGGTGGAGATGGAACTCAAAATTGGCTCAATAAGAGAGAAAGTGCCCTGAAAATATCCATTATAAAGAGATTTAAGGTGTTGTTCTTGGGAAGAAACACTACCACGCACAAACATGGAAAGGATTGTAACTGAAAAGGTGTCTGTACTGCAGAAGTGGATCTGAATGTTACTGTGAAGTAGAAATTTAATAGTGGTGCAATACTGTTTGCAAAATAGCTGAAGCCGGGACAAGGCCAAGGTGCACCTGAGGAGCAGGAGTATTGTGGACATCTCAAAGCTTTTTCTTTAAAGAAGAATTTTCATCTTTTCTGGAGAGAAATTGTAATGCAGTAGATACTGCACCACAAATGACACATCTGTATACAAAAAAAAAAAAAAAACCCCACAGTTTTTGAGGTAAAGGCCTGTTAATGAAAGATCTAATTAAAGATTTAACTTTAATGAAAGACCAAAATGAACACCAGAACCTTTTCCTTCATTGTTTATCACTGTTGAACTTAACTCTGTCCATTTATATATTGTATTCAGTGAGATAAATGCATTCACATTTTGTAATGCTTTTTGTGTTATTTTATTTTTAACACTTAACATTAACTGAAAGAGATGTTCCAGCTTATCATGGGAACAACAGACTAAGTGTTGCTTTTAAGCATGAAGTCAGTCTCTAAATTACCAAACCCACTTATCCAGGAAAAGGTACGTTCCTTTTGTTATTAGCATATTGAAAGGATTGCAAAGCAGATTTAAATGTTGATAAAGGTCCCACACTTTTATTTTTTTGCAATGTAGCAGATAGAAAATCTACAAAAGAACACAAAAACAATATACCTAAATCTAGAACCCCTTCATCTATGTGCAAAAGACTTATAAAAATATGCCTAGAGAAATTAATGGACTGAGATGGACTTGAATAAATTAATACTGGCCTTAATTACATTGAATCACTCAGATGAAGTGTACAGTGGATTATTTTCCTGATAGAGAAAACCTGCACTTGACTCTGAAATAATGAAAAACAGTTATTGGGCCTTATCAACATAACCTTATATTTTACTCAGAGTAGCATAATAGTATTATTTTAATTGATTTCCAAAGAGCTCAGCCTACTTGATTTTTGTGGTTTAATGAATATTTTATCTGATACCATTTCAAGGTTTGTGTTGAAAAAAGATGACAGATCTCAGAAAGAAGTAAATACATTAATTCAAGAAGAATAAATTAATAAAGCTTCTAGTTTTGTCTTGTGACACTTATTTTGGAAAGATTTGAGATATCTGATCCCCCACTGTTAGCTAAAACCAATGTTGTTTATTACATCTATTTTAAATTACATTGGCCCTTGTGTTTAGAAGTTTCAAAGAACTTTAAGGGACTTCAAGGGGTTTTAATAATCTGTTATATCTAATTAAAAGGATACCACCAGAACTTAGTCACTTTTTCCTTTTTACAAATTTCACTTTTACAAATTTCCTACGAACTCTATCATGAATATGATTGGTATCGTTACTTATCTGTTCTGGGAAAACAACTACATAGGCTGCGCCTGTAAAAAAAAAAAGCAGTGGGGAAGAGGAAGAGAGGAAGGAATTGTCTGCGAAAATGGAAAAATAACAAAAGCTCAAGTAATATGTACTGCATTAAATATTTATGATGGAATCAGCACACTTTAAAGAAAAAAAGTGATTACCTGAGTTGGATCACATAGCTTTCCTGGCACCAACCATGTTTGATCTGCCTTAAGGCAATTTCAATAGTAATTTAAAAGTACTGAGTACTCATCATTTTATGGCAGACACTCATTTGAAGACATTACATAAAATGATATGAAGCTCTTATATCCTCATCTCAAAATACATTAGTGATTTCTGCTTAAGCATTTATAGTGGCAGACTTCTCCAATTTGTAAAATACAGAGCTGAGATGAAAACAACTTATCCAAAGCCCTTTTTCTGCATTGGGTTAGTTTTCTATTTGCCCTCTGGATACGGAAATATATTCCTCCATTTAATAAATAGGTTAATCATCATTTTACTTCCTCTCAAACACCAGCTAAACTGCTATCATATAGATTGATATGTGGAAATTGTGCATCAAAAGCAGGAGCTTAAAAAATAGTGGATAAAATGCTTCTGAAATGTCTCTTCAGATTTTTTTTTAATGTAATAAATTAACATAACATTTTATTGATAATGCTTACCATCTGCTCTAAGTCAGCAGAGTCCCAGGAGTAAAAAGCAAACCCATCTATACCCAACACTGAGAGCTGAGCCGTAACAATCAATACTGTATTACAAGGAGTTTAGAAGAGCAAAGTAGTCCCATATCTTCCAGCATCTGGTGCATGCAGCTGTACTGCAGGACTCACAGGAACCTTAATAACTATTTAATTTTTATTTTCCGTAATGACTTACTCTGATTGTGACTGTACTTGCTCTGATTTCCTGATCTGAAATAAGGTTTACTAGGAAAGTAAAGCAATTTACATTTACACGTAGAAGCATTTAGCTTATCGCAGTGTAGTTATTTTATTCTCTTTTTTGTAGGTGCTTTCATGGATAATGTCATTGCATATTTTAATCACAACAGATTATCAAAACCAGCTTTGAATCCAAATCCCATTCAGACTGCCATATTTCTTTCACATATGCTTCTCTCTTTTTGTTCTTTATTCCATTCTTTTTCTGTTTCTGACTAGTCACATAAGCCACTCGATTAAAGCAATCAAAATTACATTATATATAATAATCTTAGGAAGGGCAGTTATGGCAATGGAAATGAAAAGGACCAAGAAAAGATGTGGGTTACCAGAGGGAAGCTGTAAAGACAGTAATTTTTGGTATCTATTTAACATTATCAAAGTAGGGGATTTTTTTTCCTTACTGAAAGCATTTCACACACACACACACACACACACCCCTTTTTTTTTTTTTTTCTTCTTCTTTTTTACTCCTGTAAATGCTTTTAAGACTTTTTTTTTTTGGAAAAGCTGTCATTTTCAAAGTACCCGTAAGAGCATGTAATGCCTATATAATTCTTAAAAAATTTCTCTTTTCTAAAATAATGGCAATTTTCCAGATAACTAGTTTACACAATAAGGAAATGCCTCAGACTTACTTTGAAAAAGGTAATGTTGTAGAGATGGATGGTTTATTCCATACTTTGCAGGGAGTATATTACCAGCAAAAAGCAAAATACCCAGATTAATGTGCATTAGTGAGTAATCAATACCCTTATCAGAAAAAAAGACAGAAAGCTTCCTAGTATCAGACCTCTGAATACTGTTAGGAAGAAAGTGCAACATAGCATTTCAAGGCTTTGCAATATTTCCCAAAATAATTGGTATGAGGGAAAGCTAACACCTCTAGTATTGTTAAAAAGAAGACAAAATTTTGAGGGGAACAAAAAGACAAATAAGTCCTGAGCTCAATCAGTTAATCAACGGGAATTCCATTGAGTCCAGTTTTGGAGGTTTTTATTGTAATGGTTATAGGACTGGAATATATAAAATTTAACATTGACTTAGTATCACCTTTTCAAAATTCATTGCCGATTTGCTGACCTTCTTAGTATTTGGAGATAAAACCATACAGTTGCCAATTGTAGAAAGTTCTTGTTTTGTAGATAGGTGTAAGGACATGTTAAAGGAAAAAATGGAGAAAACAAAGAAAATGAAGATTTGCTGTTGTAATCTTTTTGTTCTGCTGCTTTCCAAAATTTGATGAAGTATTTGTTTCCAGGCTATGACACAGACACAAAAGCTATGGCCAGTCCGGGTTAACTCATGAGTTACTATTTCTTTTGGCTGGACAACCGTGCAACGCTCGTATTTATGAAATTTAAATAAGAAATACATAGATTTGCAATACCATTAAAATTAATACCAACAAAATAAGGGAAAGGTGGTTAAAATTTTCAGCTGAAAACTCAGTGACATCTATATTATACTATACAAGTTGGGATGAAAGAGCTATAGAACAGAATCAAAGTCTGGCATCCAATGAAGAGTTTAGAGTCTGCTCATTTTATAGATTTTTTCAAGCTAGACACTAAGCACAGCATAGTATATGCAAAACGAGACATGTCCAATAATAGGAGGGGCATCATGTTTTTCTGGTATCTGTATTTTATTTTTTTATTGATGTGTGTCATGACATTTGCAGATGTGTATGTAGTCTCTTCTATCTAGCCACCATTTCTGGATGCAGGAGTTGAAGGCAACATTAGCAAGTACACTGATGATAACAAAAAAGGAGGTGCTGTTTAATCTCTTGAGGGATAAGAGACCATGCAGAGGGATCTAGATAGATTGGAGCATTAGGCAATAACCAATGACATGAAATTTAACGAGTCCAAGTGCCAAATTCTGCACCTGGGATGCAGTAATGCTGAACACAAGTATAAATTGGGAGAGGAGCATCTGGAGATCAGCTCTGCAGAAAGGGACCTGGAGGTGCTGGTCATCAGCAGGCTCAGCACTAGTCAGCAGTGTGTCCTGGCAGCCAAGACGGCAAACCGCAACCGGGGGTACAGCAAACACAGCATAACCAGACGGTCAAAAGAGGTGATGATGCCACTGTATTCAGCACTGGTGCAGCCTCACCTTGAGTGCTGTGTGCAGTTCTGGGCCCCACAATTTAAGAAGGATGTGAAGGTACTCAGGTGAGTTCAGAGGAGGGCAACACAACTGTTGACAGGGCTGGAAGGCATGTCCTGTGAGGAGCAGCTGAAGCTCCTGGGTTTGTCTAGTTTGGAGAGCAGGAGGCTAAGGGGAGACCTCCTTGCTCTCTACAGCTCCCTGAGGAGGGGAAGGGGAGAGGGAGGTGCTGAGCTCTCCTCCCTGGAATTCTGTGACAGGATGCATGGGAATGGTTCAAAACTGCATCAGAGGAGGTTCAGACTTGACATTAGGAAGGATTTCTTTACCAAGAGGGTGGTCAAACACTGGAACAGGCTTCCTAGAGAGGTGGTCAATACCCCAGGCCTGCCAGTGTTTAAGAGGCTTTTAAGACGTGTTGTCTTAGAGGCTTAGTAACGTGTTGTAACTTTTGGTCAGCCTTGAAGTGATCAGGCAGTTGGACTAGATGACCAATGTAGGTTCCTTCCAACTCAAATATTCTATTCTATTCTGTTCTATTCTATTATATTCTAGTCTAGTCTAGTCTCATTTAGTTTACTTTATATCTGTATTTGTATCTGCATCTGTATCTATATCATTTGCAATTTATCATGGCTAAATTAACATGTTTTTGCTACAGCAAAGGCAGAAAGCTCAGGGGTAAACTGAGTAAGAACCTTTCAGGTTAAAGCTACAAGTATTAAACAAGAATAAAATAGACCTTTTTCATATTGGGGGAAATATTGGGTGTTTCAGAATTCAGTTATTAAAGGAACCAGTACAATGAAGTTGCTCATTAGAAACATAGAATATATAGCAGTAGGAATAAAATTCAAAACCTATTGTTTTTTATGCATGAAAACATTTTATCTTATTTTATATTTAAAGAATGAAATGTATAGTATATGTGGATATAAATTGAAGAATGCTTTGAGAAAGGCATTTTAAAAAGACAAAGTGAAATGTGTAGTCATATAGACAGATCTCAAGTTAATTTTCTTATTTTTAATGAAATTTCTCAAGAATAGCTTTGAAAGAGGAACGTAAAATCAATATTCAAAATACGAAGAATACTGTCATTACCATGGCAAAATTGTTGGCTTCTGATAAACCAGGCTTCCTTAAATGAAAGGTTGAAAATCTGCAATTTTAGATAATATTTTCTTTAAAATATATATGTTTTTAAGATTGGGTGTTCTCTCCAGTTAAATTTCACAGGAAGCTGGAAAACAAACTAGCACTCTTTTAAAAAACCCTAAGTTTTATCAGTTTTCAAGAGTATGTGTAGAAAAAGTTCCTTTAATGAATACTCAGCAGTGATGCTTAAAATAACAACATCAGATAAGCAAACAAGCATGTTTCCCAGAAGCCTCAAAACACTTGAAACTTTTCTGCTTTTCAGAGGGCTTTTAGCTGTTACTTCTGTTGTTATTATTGTTATTAGCAAGTATTTTGAAGGAAATCTTTTAGCAAATGCATTTGTGCAATTATTGCCTTTTCTAAACAGAACTATGTGAAACAGAAACAATGTTTATATGTCACACTGAAAAACCTGCAAAACATCCTTACATGGGAATCAGAGCTAGTAATGCAAATATTGAGAAAGAAAAAAACCCAACACATTTCTAGGAAAAACTAGGATCTTCATCTTTCTCTCCTATACCTTTCATTAAAGATAAAATAAAAGATGCTGAGAAAATGTCTTTCTTTTCACCCTTTATTATAGTAAAAGGTGTTTTCACACATAAATTAACAAAATAGTCAGGTATCAGATGGTGAACAGCATCTCTTAGTCCTGTGTTGCCTGTCCTTGATTCCAATGTCCGTACAGTTTCCTTTTCTGCCTAAGTTCTAGAAGAAGACCCCTGTTCTGCAAGAAGATCCCTGCTGAGCCAAGTCATTTTTATGTTCTGCCTGTTTGACTTCTGACACTTTGGAATTGCTTGCTCCTGTACTCTTAAGAAATGGCTCTTAAAAAGTGGCCAGCATTCATGGACCTCAATACCTTCAAAAGCAGATTCCCAGGGGACCTTACTAACTAACTTCTTCAGCAGCCTGAGTTCTGTTCTTCCCATATCTAGGAGTCATGTTTTTCTCATATTTTTTTCTTGTATTGTTAACAATTTGAAACTCAAATACTTTGTGGTCACTGTGACCAGGACATCCCCCAATCACCGCTTCACCACAAGTCCCTCTCTGTTTACAAGCAACAAATCTAGGATGGCACCTTTCCTGGTTGGGTCCCTTAGTACCTGCACCGAGAAGTTATCTTCAATGTGCTTCAGAAATTTCCTAGACCTATTTGTGTCTGCTGTATGATATTCCTGGTTGATTTCTTGAAGTTAAAATAGCCCATAAGGACAAAGGCAGCTGATCCAGAGGTATCCCTTAGTTCCTTGTAGAGTAATTCATCGATGTTGTCACCTTGGCTTGAGGGTGAATAGTAGCCTCCCACAATAACCTCTGCTTTATTTGCTTTCCCCTTCATCCTTACCCAGAGGGTCTCAACTGTGTTGTCACCAACAGTAAGCACCGTACAATCCAACCCC
This sequence comes from Charadrius vociferus, assembly GCF_000708025.1. Taxonomy (NCBI): domain Eukaryota; kingdom Metazoa; phylum Chordata; class Aves; order Charadriiformes; family Charadriidae; genus Charadrius; species Charadrius vociferus. The sequence goes on from NW_009647211.1 coordinate 3,293,217, forward strand.
TCCTCAACATACAGGGCCACCAACTCGCCTTGCGTGCCCTGCCTATTCCTTCCGAAGAGCCTGTAACCATCCATCATGGTGCACCAGTCACAGGACTATCCCACCGGGTTTCGCTTATGCCAATGATGTTGTAGCTCTGGGATTGGGCCAAAGGTTCTAGCTCCTCTTGCTTATTTCTCATGCAGCACACATTATAAAGACACTTCTAATGTGCTCCAGTGTCCAGTGTACTCAGAACATCGTGGACCAGACTGAGGGACCATGTTAGCACACTGTCCCTCAAACATTGGTGTGCCACTCCCAAGTTTATCTCTGTCAAGCCTGATTTTATCTCTTTCCTCTTTCAAATCTAGCTTAAAGCTCTTTCAATGAGCCATGCTAACTCCTGTGCAAAGATCCTTTTCTCACTTTTAGACAGGTGTACCCCATATGTAACCAGCCAGCCCAGAGTTGTGTAGACCAACCGTGATCAAAAAACCCCGAATTTTGCCAGTGACACCAGTCTCGGAGCCAGGTATTAGTCTGCTGGGTCTTCTTGTTTATTTTCTCATTTTTTCCTGCAGCTGGAAGGACAAAGGAGAATGCTACTTGTGCTCCTGGTCCCTTAATCAGTCATCCCAAGGCCCTGAAGTATCCCTTGATTGCCCTTGTACTTCTTGTTGCAAGTTCATTGCTGCCTACATAAAAAATCAATAATGGATAATAATCTGACGGCCATACCAGTGTAGGAAGTCTTCTCATTACGTCTTTAATCTGGGCCCCGGGAAGGCAGGAGACTTCCATAAGAAGTGGGTAAGGCCTTGCGATTTGGCAACTTGCAAATTTGAACTGCAGATGAAGAAACTTTAATGCAAGCAACTATAATAGTCTATTTCTTAACATGTATCTTTCTGGATATTTCTCACTTACCAGGACTACCAGCAAGGTGAGAAGAGGTATCTTGAGGGATGTCACTATTCCTTCCTATATGCTAGCAGACAACATGGGACTTCACTGAAGATGCTTTTCTTCATGTATCTCCTCTATCTTCTTCCTCGTTTTTTTAAAAAAACACAGGTTAATATTTTCAGATATAAGCACAAAAGAAATCTCGTAAGATTTGAGTAAAATTTTGTGACACGTATATCACATGCATGTGGGGAATTATACCCCTTTTGTTTAGAGGTCACCTATAAGCAAAAGTGACTTCTGGACACCAGTTAATTTCATCATTGCAATATAACATGATGCTATCAACATATTTGATTGTTTCTGTGGAAACAAGTGGATTCTAGCAAAACAATCCTGGTCAGGAGCTCAATAAAAATTGCATGACATCTTGAGATAGGTATGAAATTGACACAGGTCAATACAATTTAATTTGCAAGGTCACAAACACATTTCCCACTTTCTGTATTATTGGACATAATAATAGACTCCCTATAATTCTTCCTTAACATCTATTTAAAAATCACAACTCTACAACACTCATTAACTCTTACTGCTTTGATTTCTTCAGTTCTGAAGGTCCTGTACAACTTTGTTTTGCATTGTTTTGGATTGTTTTGGTGGCTGTTTCTTTGGGACAGAAACTCTCCTTCTTATTATCATACTATAAACCTTTAGTATGTTTGCACCTCATATCATGCTCCCCCTCATACTTTCCCCCCCCCCCCCCCCCCCCCCCCCCCTCTCCCCCCCCCCCCCCCCCCCCCCCATCACATACAATGTAACTTGAAGATGTCTCGCACATTCCTGACCTGTTCTGTTTCACATTTGCTTAAAAATTGAAGGGGACGGGGAAAAATCCAGTGGATGGATGAAAGATGTAACACTCCCCTGTACAGGCTATTAAACTCACATATTGCAAGCTTTATTTTTTATTGCCATTGGTCTCCGCTCAGGAATCATTTAAAATGGACATTTTCTGTTATTTTTATGATAATCTCAGCAAACTGTTCATATTCAAAAATTTATTGCTAAAATGTTAAATTAAGTTCAATAACTAGAGGTTTATAACCAACAAGGGAGAAATGATGCATTGATAATAATGTTAAATGGTTCTAATGTGACTGTTTTCTTCTATAATGCCTCATTCATCCCATTTTGGTAATACAGTAAACAAGCTGCTCTAATAGACAGGGAAAAATAAAATGTCATCAATTCAAGAGTGAGCAGCTGCTGGTAGACTTTATATGGCCAAAAAAGTGAAAGTTTTGAGATTCCAGGTTTTGCTTAGATCTGATAATTTCAGCTCAGAGAGTCCTACTGCCTCCAACAGAAGGGGGGAGTTTGGTTTCCTGGTGGGAGTTGAGAGCTGTTCCCCACCTGTCTTCATGATGCTGTGTAGGTGCACACCAAGTCCTGCCCCATTATGGGGACCTGGCTTCCATCTGCTGAGGTGGGCTGGGTGACTCTTCCAGTGATGCTGAGTCAGCTTTTGAATTGCAAGGGTAGTGCCCAGATACAGAAATTCCATATTGACAGACAGCAGGTAATGAGTTTTATTTTTACTTTGGTACCCTTGTTGTTATAGGCTGAAAATTGACCTGTACTCCAGATTTTATCTGGTTATGCTTCATATTACAGTAACTGCTCGTAGCTGTGACAAGGTCATGATTGAGACAAAGTCAGTGAGCAAGGCAATACCTTTTATTACAAATATTAATACAGCCAGAAAAAACATTAGAAGAAGAAAAAAAAAGCAACCACACCCCCAAAAAAACTTTGATGATAAATACTAGCTGACATCAATTCCAATTTCAACTTCTCTTTTTCCTTGAGTATTGCTGGATATTTTGTATTTAGACAAAGGTTCTATGTTCCCAAGGTTAGGCTATTTTTTTTAAAATCCACAGTTCATGATCTAATGGGAAATGTTACAAGGACTAGATTACATCTCAGACAGAAGGCTGCTGCACGCCATTGCCTACAAAATACCAGCTAACAGAGAAATTCTGAGGTACAATAACATGCATATTGGATGCAGACATTTCTTTTTGAAATGCATGCTACAGTCAGAATGAAATACAGCTGGGTGTTGCATACACACCTGCTAAGAACTAGAGAAGCCAGACATCCTCCCCCTCCCTCCCCCCCAAACAAAAAAAAAAAAAAAACACAACAAAAACAAGTGCCTCAGAAAGAATATAAACCATTAAAAAAATATACCAGAAAAGGGGAAGAGATATGATGTCTTATACAGTCAGGCAGCCTTATCATCTAAAGCTTTCTAAGAATAAGTCTGCCTTAAAAACCAGTTTGGCACACCTGTTACAGTTCGTGAATGCTGGGTGAAGCCTGGCCCAGAGAGGGAGATCTTGATCTTGATCACCTCTGCCTGGCTTGAAGTGACAAGGTTAATACTGCCTGCACTGGAAAGCAAAAAGGCATTAGACAAACTTTGTTAAGTAACTGCTGCTGGTTTGCCACTTTCAAGAAGATATTTGGGAGGGGAGAGCAAGGGAAAAGAGATACGGGTGACAGCCAGTAGTGGCCCATTAGCTTGGGAAGTTCATAGGACAAAAATCTTAGAAATCTTAGAATTTAGATTTTTATCCACCGCACTTAGGAAAACAAAAACCCACATCTGCAGAGGGAAAATCACTGAGCAGCGTGGTTCTGCATCCAGTTTCTTTATGACAGCTCTGTTTATTGAAACATCTGAGAAACAGGGGTGAGTGTCTTTGTCTGGAAGAAGAGCTATGCTCATCAACTGCTAACATCCATATGCAGCCATGATTGTGCTGCTGGAGTCACTGGGGTTGCTCCTGCATTAGACTGGAATAACCAAGAGCAGGACTTGGCCTGATATGTTTGAAGAGCCATTTGTGGGACAGTGAGAATAATAATTTGTAAACTGAAAAAAAGCTTCTCTCGGGTTAGACAGAGATTTCCCCATCTGATGATATAGAGAAAATGGAACTTTCTGGACAGAGCAGCACAAGCACAAACATACATACTGACTACAGAGACCAGCAAAAAGTTGTCTTTTAAAATCCTTGAGCTTGGATTATGATATAACAAATAATAGTGATGAAACAATTCCTGTAGAGAAGCAATTTCTGAGCTGTAAAATATGACTGCCTTTGGATTAAATATAAAAACAAATTAGGAGTGAGCAGTGTCTCCTCTTGATTGGCAGAAATACTGGGCCATGTTTTGATCCTATTTACTTATCTGCAAATATCAAACAAGACTGTGCCATGCTTATTTATCCTCATCAATCTGATGTTGGAAGCAGATCCAAACTAGTCCAAGAGTTCTTGAATCATCATTCAAGATTTTTCTAATTAAATTATAAAATCTGTCTTTCATCCTGTCATCTCTTCTACCAGCAGACCATTGTTTGTGTTCTCTACACAAAATCTGGGATCGCAGCTGAAGCCCAAACTGCTTCCTAACCATTGTGACAGATTTGTGTTGATGAAATAAGTGAATGTAAAGATAACGTGATTTTACATTATTTGACCAATATTTCTGTGCGATATGTGTAATTAATATAATTTCCTTTGGTAATAATTTTTGAATCTGAAAGAATAATTAGAGAATTTCTGTTTAATAACTGATTTTCACCCTTTTTTGCTAGATGAGGGAAAACCAAAACTAAATGGGTTTTTACCCATCACAATACGTAATAGCTGTGGTTTAGAGAAAAAACAATGATTCTCAGTTGTTGTTTTGTTGTGTTCTTTTTCCTTAGCAGAATGAAAAAAACCCACTAAATTATTTTTTTTTGACAGTGGATAGAGGGATTAATTATAGTTCTTCACTTTAAAGCATCTGTGTTAGTATCATGCATGCTAAATAAGTTTACAGTTGTGTGATATCATAATTGGAATTTAGTAAGCTTTGAACTACCCACGCTTGAATTGAGCTCTGTGAGCCTGGAGCTAAGCTTTTGACAGCTCAAATGCTCTAATGGAAAACTCTGAGAGAATTACAATATTTACAGCCCCCTAGATCCCCTTCCTCTCTCCCTCTGACACTATGCATTATCTCCAAGATCACCTGACAATGCTGCACTGTGGGTCGCACTAGTGTGTCCTGTAAACTCTCCTTGTCTTTCACAACCATTGAAAAGCCTACCGTGCTACCTAGAGATACTTAGAAGCCTAAAATCAGAATGTTGCAGCCAACCAGTGTACCATTGCAGATGCTTAGTCAATAAAAAACATGATGTTCTATGTGGTGTGGCTACTGATGAAGAATAATAATAAACACGAAGGCTAATGAGGGCTGGGATTTTTTTCCTTTACCTCAGGCTGTTCCTTTGCAATAAATGTTGTGCAAGGAACAGGCAAACTGGAATCACCATTTTGAAGAAGACCTGCATGGAGACAACAATGTTTACTCCATCTAAGCTCTCTATTCCTTTTTCAAATCCCCTGTAACTTTAAGTCAACAAATTTATTTTTATTTTATTAAAAGAAATTGTAAGTAAGGAAACCTAGAAACAATTAACACCTCACTGATGTATATCTAATGCAATCCTGTAGTGGAGTGAATCAGTGCTGCACTTGAAGTTTTGGTTTTCTTTCCATTTGCATCTTTATGGTAGGAATGAAAGATAAAAACAAATGAACATTTTTCTTTCAAAAAATTTTTCAAAGACAATTTCATAGATCAAGAGATCAGGCAGATAACATCCAACAACAGGAAACTGAGCGAAGCAGGTGAAGAGATAAACTTGTACGATTATTTACTGGAACCAAGTGACCTTGCGAACTTTTAGGCCATGCTATCTGAACAAGGAGACAAAAAATAGGTGAATTCCCGAGTGTTTTAGTGAAACAGGAATTTCCCAAATGTGTGATTTCCAAACACTTCTGAAATTCAATCACTTTGAAAGATAGCAGCATTCTAGAAAGTCAATTGTTCCTTTTTCTCTTTACTGAACTGACAGTTCTTCATTGTTGAAAAGCAAATTAGTTTGGTATTCATTGCAACATTCTTTTTCTTACACCCTCCAATTTTTGCCATTACTCGTATTTTTTCTTTGACCATTCTCTACTGGCCATTTCTAGAGATGCTGAGTTAGATAGACCTTCCATTTCACCAGAAATCGTCTTATCTGCATTTGCACATATGGAAGCATATAGAAATTACTTTTTAATAGTATGTCTAATGTTCCTGGACAGGCAGTATCTGGCTTACCTGAACATGCAATTCCCACATTGCTTTGCAGACTTCAGTCAGAAGAAGTCTGCATTGCGGAGAGAGACAAGCATTCTTTCAAAGACTCTTGAAATTACTACATAATTAAAAACTCAAACTTTTGTCAAGGTAATCCAAATGAAATATCAATGTTGATATCAAATTAAGTATCATATAAATAAAGTCTCATTAACCTAAAATTAGTGTAGATTTAATATTATCATTTGCCTCGTGGAAACTCTTTTTAAATTTCAGCAGCAAATATTGTCCAACAGGAAATCTAAGAACTCAATTATTTGCTTGATAGAATATTTGACTTTAAATAAACCTAGTGTTACTTCATAAGTATCCACTGCATGGCAGATGCATTTTCACCTCCCAAACACTCAGCTGAAGCCTTAACACATTTAGCTAGGTTAGCAACAGTTTAATGATACTTAGCCAACTCTGTTTTCCTTTTGAGTATGAATGACTGGAAGGCTGTTTGCAGCAAAATTTAAGGAAGACTTTATTTATTTGTTTAGTATTTGAAGAAGTTCACAAGCTATCAGAAAACAGAAGTATGCTGTATTTGAAAAAGCTGAAAATACTTAATTTCAATTCTGCTAAAATTACAGAATCACAGAGTCACAGAACGGTCAGAGTTGGAATGAACCTCTGGAGATCATCCAGTCCAACCCCCCCGCCGGAGCAGGGTCACCTACAGCAGTTGCACAGGACGGCGTCCAGGTGGGTTTGGAATGTCTCCAGAGTGGGAGACTCCACAACCTCTCTGGGCAGCTCAGCTGAATTCTGCTAATGTGAACCACTGCTTCCTGGAAGCAGGAACTCAGATACTCATTTTCTTCAAACATGAGCAACTCTCAAACTGTACACCATTTTACATGTTGAAACATAACTTTAATTTACTGGATTTGCAAATGAAATTGTATATTAACAATTGTATCATGGGAAAAGTAGTCCCAGGATCTTCCACTAGAGAGTTTCATACAGTCATAACTTTTGCAGTGTGCAACTCTGCCTTACAGAAAATGTAGTTTAACAGTGGTTGGAATCTAACAAGAAATTGTTTATCAGTTCAATAAATCAAATGGACATTTTTTAGTTTCATCAATATATTTTTATTTCAATAAAAGCTTTGCAAATTGTATTGTTACTGTAAATGAAAAAATCCTGAAAATTTTGTGTCCATTTTCACAATTTTACCTTTTATTCTAATTGCATGAAATAAACCTAAGCTTATAGATTTTACCACAGAATGATAATTCTGAATTTTCCTGCCACTTACTAAAATCCACAAGTCTTTAAAACACCAATATTTTTAACTGCTGTCACAGACATGCAACAAGTAACTATTTGAAACCTGAAGGAATCTGTGGTAACTGTCAGTTATTGCTGTGTAGTGGTATTTAGAAAATGACAACTTTTGAAATAGATTTCTCTATTAACATATACACAATTACTTAGTTGATAACTGAACAACAACAAGTAAGGCAGCATCTGAGTTTGATTAACTGTTATGCATATAACAGTCTATTTGAAATATAGTGATAAATGTGATGCTGTTTATCCCTGTTCAAAGGCAAAGCAAAGAAAAATATGTTGCAGCTGAAGAAAAGTGGGATGAAATGTTTGCCAAATTATACAAAGCAATGTTGCGTTATATATTATGATTTAACTCATCAATTTCTTTGCACAGGCAGATTTGGTCATGACAATATGTTTTCAAGTATTTTATTTAGTTAAATTTTAGGTCAAACATATGATATATATATCAATAAAATTAGTGGTTTAAGTGACCATCTTCCTGGTTTTGCTTCATACAGAAGAAAACTTATTTCTTAATATTTATCTTTGTAAACCCCTGTGTCACTAGTTTACAGGAAAAAAAAAAAAAAATACAATACCAAATTTCTTAGCCCCTTTGGCTTCATAAACAGAAGTCCCTTGCCCTTCAGCTTTCACTTAGCATCAAGTGTGCCATCTAACTCCCTGTAAGTACAAATTCAAGCACAACGAGGCAGCTCATTTTAGAGCTTGCTCAGCACACAGTTTGATTCTTACTACATGTAACAGTCATTCAAACATTTGTTTTTATTGTCAAGCTCTACAAGTCTGACAGCATGAGACGTGTCATTCTAATTATTTTGGGAACTTTGAGGTCAGTTGCTCTAAAGAAATATGTCTTAATAATGAAAAGGCATAATTTGACCCAAAGAAGACCAAGGACATTTTAGACATGTGAATGTGACCTTTTTTCTGGTGTAACACTCTGAGAAACACCCTTTGTCATCATAGGTAATAGCACCCTGTCTAGTAGCTTAATCTGCTAATAAGAAACAAAATGAGGCAGATAATTTTTAGCACTTCATATTCATTACTTACAAGTAGCATTTGTCTTCCATATCACATAATATTATTTCTGATCCCTAGCTGGGTAAAAATCTTTAAAATGAATCAATGAAATCAGCAGAAAAAATGAAGCTATAAGACTTAAAAGCTGTAAGAAAGGTAAGAATCACAGATGAAAATATTAGCAGTTTTGGCAAGCCCATATTCCATTCTGGATTTCATTGGTTTCGTACATTTCCTCTCACACAAATATGTAGTTCAGTTTTACAGTACATCAAAGTCTATGTCACATATAAATCTTTAAAACGGGAATTTTATAGAATCCAAATGATACACATAGATGCAGATGTACCATTTCTTTGTGTTATACACGGTGACATACAAAAATGCATACACTAACAATTGTGTTGAAGGTTTCTTTCCCTTTTCACTCTTTTTCTTTAGGAAGTCCATCTTATCTCCCATCTGACAAGAAACAAAACCAATTACCAAATGTTTTTAAAATGACTTCGGAATCCCTTTGAGAGGCTAAAAACCTTCTGGAAATTTCTGTGTGCAAATAGAACTCTGAGATTTAGAATGAGTTTTTGTAAACTGTAATAACTTCTTTTGCCACATTGAAAAAAAATAATATTCAAATACTAGCAAAGGAAACTTGTCTTTTTTTCTTTACATGTGTCTGCATGTACCTTTGCTGACTCATCCAACACTTAGCTACCCTGTCCTGACACACAATTTTCATCCTTTTATAATCTTGTATTTTATATTACAAAGCTGCATGCTATTTTAAGCCCACACAGCTTCAATACTTTGCAAACATTTATGAAAAATAATACTTTTTACTTACAATGGAGAAGGCTAAGGCATCAGATGAAGCAAGATTCTCAAGATTCCTCTAGAAAACTTTAGCCTTCTGATACAACAGATTCTGAAAGGGAGGAAAGGGTCAAGATGATATGTTGTTTGTTTCCACTTCTGACACACTGCTGTTCTGCTACTCATTACAGGGGAGAAAGATACCAGGGTGTAGCTAGGAAAATGGTATCAAAGTCAAGCACAGTGAAAACAGATTTTAGATCCCATGTCAGTATCAAAGAGAAAATATTTCATATCAAGTCCCTGCAATGACTCATAACAAAAAAGTTATATTAGGTCTAAAACATTCAGTGATTTGGAGAGTCAACAGGCTTCTGTTTTTCCTTCCTTAACCGGATGCTGTCCTGTTTTTCTGCCTTTCTTTTCTGTTTGCTGCTGTTGTAACTTAATCCTTTTATAAATTTCCATTATGGAGTCTCAGCTTGAATTTGTAAAACCTTGTCTCTGCTTCTCAAATAAAATACTGTGTAATCTCATGGCTTATTCAAAATGCTGACATTTTCAGCTATGAAATTAATTTTTGACAAACTTACATTCAAGTTTTGTTTGTTTTTTTTTTTCATCTCTGCACTAAAAACTGCATGCAAGCAAATAGTGTTGGCTAAACTTAGCACACACATACAATTTTCTGTTTATTACTGGCAACACCTCTCCTTTTTATTGTTTTACTAAGCATCCGGTATAAGACAAGGACTATCCTTACTTACACTCCCAATGATTAATATATCTTTGGCAAATTTCTGCAAAAGACACAAGAAGGTGTAGAAGACCTGCTGCAGCTTCCGGGAGCCACCTTGCATAAAGCAGCAGAGCATACCTGGGAGCATCTTAATCATGTGGCTCAAACAAAGAAGTCTGTATACCCCAATGATAAAAGCATCCTGCCTATTTAGATAGGGTCCACAGTGGGTTATGCCTGTGAAGGAGTGGTCTACCTCTCCTATAATCCATGCTTACATCAAGGCATTCTGCTTTGTCTGCCATTCTGACCCTCACTTGACCTGTAAGTATAAGCAGGGGTAAAAAAAACCCACAAGAAATAGAATCTCTTTGTGCCTTCAAAAAGCTACTACAAAAAAGCCTACACAACTTAAACAAGATCTTTTATTCTCCATACAGGTGGACAATAACATGCCTAAAGCCAGTGCCAGCAAAGATATAATTTACTTTTCATGCTTGTGGAGTATTTAAAAATGCAGCTGCAACCTCAAAGTGGATAGAAGGGTATGTTTCTTTACTCCGCTGAATAACCACTGACGGGAAAATCTCAGAGTCTGGAGGTCTGCTTTATGAAAATATAAAAACCTTGAACGTCTGTCCTTCCATCTGCACAATAGTCAATGACAAGTTGGCAAAGTAAAGATGTCATTCTTGAGAACTGGCTTTCCTCTGACATTCACTTTGTCATAACAGAAACACAGTTCTTCGAAAAGCCTTTCATGAAAATAATTGTTACCTACAAGAGAGATAAATAGAAAATACTTTGCTTTCCTTTTTTCTATTTTTTTTTAGGTTTATAAAATATCTGTTTGAAATCATACCCCGTACACTAGATCTAACACACCTAACAACCTAGTACATTTATGTGGCTCCTGTTAACACATTTCAAAAAGGAATTTAATTGCCAGATATATTTTTATTATTTTTTACTTTTTAAAATTAGGGCTGGATCCTATGTTGCTGTGGCAATGCACTCAGGATTTGGGTCCTGTAAGTGCAAAACTTCCAACAGCAAATGACAACCATTGTCATACTCTCACAGTCTAAGGTGACGACCTTCACCTTTTTTAATAATGAAATTGCAACATCCTCAATAGATAAACTGTCTCTGATTATGTGTTTGCATAGCTCTGAGAAAAACAAGCCCTTGACCTTCCTGGACCATCGGAATCATACTATAATACAAATGTTCAATTATTAATATTATTGCTGGCAATAACATTCTGGAAGGATGTTCCAAAATGATTCATAATTGACTGATACTTAATTTCTGATGTGAATATCTGGAGCAAATTTGAGTCCCTTGTTAAAAGGTTGCTTAAAAGTCCAGTTGCTTAAATAAATAAATAGATAGATAGATAGATAGATAGATAGATAGATAAGCAGGCTATATGTGCACTAGTGAATCAAGCCATGCTAGGAAGTTGCGTAAAAGTCCAGTCACTTAAATAAATAAACAAACAAAGGAATAAATAAATAAATAGATATGCAGGCTATATGAGCACTAGTGAATAAAGCCATGCTAGGAAATGTTCCAAGTATTCTAATTGCATGTATTTTTTCCATTGCTAGCATGCTCTCTGGCAAGTACTCAGCCTCGGTCAACCATCAGTCTCTCAAACAATCCTTTGGCATGATTATGAAATTTGAGACTACCTCCTGGTTAAGTGGGACCCTCTTTGGAGGCTAGGAGGATTCAATGATTCGGATTTCAGCCTTTTTGCACCAGTTGGGCTCAATGCCAGCAAACACTGCCTAGCATTGTTTTACTTGGTACTACAGATGTCGCCACAGGGGCCACATATCACAGTATCGTTGGTTACAATATTATCAACAACAGGCATCTGTCACAGCTCTGGAATGTGCTCATCACTTTGTTTAACTGATTTATATTTCAGTGTAAACTGTTCAGTGTCTTCAACTGTTTCTGTTCTTGTACATGGCCAGATTGCAAACAGCAGGGAAAAAAAACCTATCATCCATAAGCAAGCATTTCATTTCTTGGCTGAAAATTTCACACAGGAGAGAGGTCTCTAGTTTGTATGCTAGTAAATGCATTTACAGCTGAGACACCATCACAAAATGGACTGCCAGTTATGAGAATAAGTTTGCACATGACTGAACATGTCCAACCCACTTGCATTCAAATTATCTAAAATGAATGGTTTAATTTCTGATATTCTTCAGTCTGTACTTGTCATTCTGTGCATAGAGGTTCAGACCACCATAAATTTGTGTCAACGGTTTTGCTATTTAAAAAGGTTTTTTTTTCAGTATTTTCTCTCATCACAGATATTTTTTCAGAAAAAGCTAGGAACTTTTTCCTGATTACTCTAACTATTGAACAAAAATTAATAAGAAATAATGATGGATGACTCTCCAAAGCTGTACAATTTGGCTCACAGGACCCCTCTCCTCTCTCTCCAAATAATAATTTGGAAGTGGCTGGCTAGAAGTCAGGAATATCTATTTGGAGCTTCTCAGAAGCATCTTAAAGAGTGGGGGAGGGATTCCAGGCAATAGGATTTTTCCTTGGCATACCACAAGGGAGGGTTGAGAGCTCCAAGAGCTTCTGAAAGAAGTCAAAGTGAAAGTAAACTCCAAAGTCTATTTTGTGATTAAAGTATTGGATGAGTTTTACAGGGATTTCTCTCTTTATGCCAGACCACTTCCACAACAACAAAGAAAATTGTTACTCTTTCTGTGTCTCAGATATGCAAACTGGAATTCCTTTCCCATACTAACTGTACAGTTTTTTTGAATACTTAAATAGGAAGCTCCTCCAGGCAATGGCTGAGCCTTAACACAGCACGTACAGCCCCCAGTACAGCTGACTCTGACCTACACTAACAGTACACACTGTAAACAACTCAGATATTATGTGATCTGACATTGAGGTTAAAGCTCATGTATTACTTATTTAAACTGAGTAACTCAAGCCAGACAAAGGGAAACCTTTGGTTTAAAAACAAAGTTTCAATCATAATTAAAAGGGTTAGCTCACTTTTTGTGTTTGTGCTTAACTTTTTTTTTGACCAAGATTTTAAGACTTCTTTTTCTAAGGACATTTAAATATAATAATTAGTACAATGATGCTAACTGTGGCCTTTAGCCATTTCTGCAATGTAGACAGCAAAAGTGGAAGTAACTCCTTTCTCTTTGATGGATTAATACAAGAATGGCAAATGAAATCTGTTGTCAGTCACCAGATGGTGCAATTACCAACAGCCCTACAGATTTTGTTTAACTGTATGTATGGTTTGATCTTAGGAAAAATGTACTCTGTTGGTTATACACTTTTTCATCACAGAAGATACTGCATTTTATAAGCAGTGACTCTAACTGCAATAATTTCCTAAGGGCAGAGATGACACCCATATGTTATTGTGAGAAAAATAAGAAAATACATTGCTTGATACCAGAGTTTCTTAAATGCAACCTAAAAAACCTGGGTTTTATTTTGAAGCTGGGGATTTTTATCCATAGCTTCATAATTCTTGCATTTCATGTTCACTTAATAATGCAATTCTACATAGTAATACCGCACAATTTAATACATTCAGCAGAAGAATGTAGCATTACTTTATATCAATCTTTTGTTACTGGAAATAAAATCATTACAGTCTTTGTATATACACTAATAGATTTAGTAATAAATATTTAATATTATCAAATGTGGTAAAATATTTGGGAAGGAGGTTAACAAAACCCCAGACACTACTGTATTTTTATTTTTTTTTAACGTACAGAAAGTGGCTGCACTTGAGGCAGAAATTACCTTGAAACTTGATTCAGTAAATTCAGTTAGATTTTTAAATTCTAATTCAGAACATTTAGCCCTCACAAGAATAGGTCCATATATGAACAAAAATGGTGGTGTTGCAGCGCAAAAATATGTGTTAAAACCCAATCTTTCTACAATGCAAGTCCGACCAATTTTTGTACATCCATTGAACCTGATCATAAGTAATCCTTCAGTAATATACACTTCTAAAGCAGAAGACACTTTGTCTTATTATAATGGTCTTCTACATAGATGCGGCAAAAAGTGCATCCCAAAGTAGACTCATACATGAGATACACTGTCTTCTTACTAGTAAGGGATTAAGTATGTAAGCGTGCATGCACATTCAAATATACTTTTAACACATGTTCCTAGCAACAGAAAGGAAATTATGGCTCTTACTAAAATAAACAGAAGTCATTTATAAATACGTATGTCCAGACTTCCAACTGCAGTAAGTAAAATGAGTTATGTCCTAGTTTGAAAGGAACACATAGTGTGTGACTTGTGATTTAATTAATCAAGGGTCCATAACTTTGAAAGGTTATAATTGTCTTGTCAAAGTAGAAAGGTAGAACCACAAGTATGGCTGAAGTGCCCTTGCACTGCCATGAAAAAAAACAAGGAACACCCCTTTTATTCTTCTGGCCCTGAAACTCTGCTAGTTTTGTTCTTCTCCCTTCTCTGTGAAGGCCAGCAGTGAGAGACTGCTTAAAGAAATACATTTCTATGGGTTAGGAAATTTCCAGATTTATGGCTGCACAAGTCAGTGGAGGAAGAGAAACAAAGGAGTTGCTCTGATGAATCTAGGTCACTCGAGGAGCTTGCCATGATGTATTTGGGCTATTTTAACTTTACAATTGCTTCACAGTGCTGAAGAGTGCAAAGCAGTCTACAGTGGGCAAGAACTAATTTCAATTCAGTAAATGTATTAGCCTATTGTAACAGTGGAAGGATTATGAATGTATAAGAAAGAAAATGAAAAATTATTACTTGCCTCAAAGTCAATCAACAACAAAAAAAAAAGCTGTACAGTTTTCTCTCAGAAATATTAACCAATGATACAGACAAACCTTTAAAAAGAAATCCTTCTGTTGTACAGCTCAGTATAAAAATTTCTAACTGCACAACCCTCCCCCAACAAAGAACAGGCAAACAAAAAAAAATACTAGTTGAGAATTACTGCCTGGTATAGATATCCAAATTTGTTCTGTGACACTGCCTGAAGTTGTAGTTTGCCATAATGGACATAATTTTGGACTGAAAAGTTCAAGCTTAAAGTAAAAATAGCTATAGCCAGAGGGTAAAAAAGGAACTAAAGAGAACATATAAACATACTATAAACAGGACAAAAAAAGTTACATCAATTTGATTATTTTTTTTTTCTCCTTGCAATTTATATAGTATCCTAAATAGACAGCTGCCTTGATTATGTGTGTGAATGAATTTCTGATTATGCTATACTCGTCTGAGAAGAAAACCCATAGAAATGAACTTTCCAGCTCATCTGAGATCACAAATGATAAAGAAAAACAAATTTCAAATTACACAATTAAAAGTAGTGTGAGTTTCCAGTGTCAGTATTACTTTGTCTTTAGTAATTCTGCAATTTTCTGAGCATATCCATTCCTAGCAAACTAAAGAAAGCCCAAATGACTGATCTAAAGTGTCCCATTTTACCACTGTTTTGCTTTAGAGTTGTTTGTAGCAAAATATCAGCATTCATTAGATAATATTTATTGATTATATTTTTTGGCATTCAGGCTACTGATTAGCGGTCTTCATAGACAGGACTCTAAAGAGAGCAGCCACAAGATAAGGTGGAAATGCAAGTTCTCACCCTGCAAATATTTATGCACTTGATGACTCCATGCACTGCAAGGAAGCCCTGCTGACATCAGCTGAGCTATTCTCAAGATGCCGAGTTACATGTGGTTTCAAACACTTACAGGCTCAAGAGCAATTAGGAGAGAAAATAGTTGGTACCTTGTGTCTCTAAAGCCCTAAATGAAACTTAGAACAATCAGTTTCTGTTTTAGAAGTTATCTCTAGGGTTACACATGGTCTGCACATTTTCATGGCATGGTTCAATACAGCTTTTGATTTTAGATTACTGGACACCAAACCATCAATTTTGCTTTCATGACTTGCTTTTACTTGCCCACTTTGTGTAAGGAATGTTTTCAGTTAAATCCCTCTTGAGTAACAAGCCTAGTTAAGTGTTTTCCTCCTTCCTCAGCAGCCTATGCCGGGCTGCCCTGAGCTTCACGGTGCAGCAGGATGGCACAGACAAACCTTCTGAACCCATACCTCCCTTTCTGGTTACACCTATGTCTGACCCCATGCAATGTGGCTTGGTTTGCTGTTACTCCACCTGAGGTCCCTTGCTGAAGCAAGAGGGAGAGAGTTTTAGACTGTGATTTTTGGAGTGATGAGAGAAAATCTCCAGAGAAACTGTGAAACATATAGTCTCTTCTGTGAACTGTTTTCATCCTTTTTCCCATGGGCGGGAACTTGGTTCTCCACTTCTGTCAAAAATGATATCAACGCAGTGATTGCTGAATCTATGGGCAGTCTCTGGTGAATTTGCTGTCCATTTTTCAAAATGCAGTGTGGAGTGGTGAACTGCAAACCTCTAAAAAGTCAGAATCTGTAATTTAAAGCTACTCTTTGAAATATGCAAGGTTTGAGGCTGCAAACCCTATGTGTAGGTTAAAAAAAAATTTGTGGGATGTCTCCTAAGTCACGGGATTCTGGACACATGAACAAGGACAAAATATTTAACAACAGATAAAGGCAAAGGTACTGCTTAAACAAAATGGCTATGCTCTGAAGTATCTGATATTTGTATAATGTTGAAATATGATGAGATTGCATCTCTTCTTCAGTGTTCCCTTTCCAGCAGGTATGTGGTTTTTTGGGCTTTCTTTTTTTTGTTTGTTTGTTTGTTTTTACTTCAGCTGAAAGAACTGTGTGACTTTGGTGAATTAAATGATTGTCTTAAGCCAGGAAGTTGGGCTAAACCAGGTCATGTTTCCTCACCTCTGCTACAAGCTGAGAGCATACACGTGAACTGGTACCACAGTCCAGCTAATGCTTAATGACTTTTGAAGCAACGACAACTTGATCAGCAGTGCAATAATTGATGTAAAGGCTCAGCATCATGTATAACTGTGCCATGACTCAGCACAGTCTAACAAACAGTAGCTCTTTGGTTTCCTCATCCCAAGGCTTCTGAGCACTCCACCTTCTGTTAAAGTGGGAGTGTCTAATGGTAACTGCGTAAACAAGAACATGTCTGCGTTACTAACTGTATTGCATCTGTCTGAGGTGAAGTTAATTTTCCCCATAGCAGCCTTGATAGTGCTGAGCTTTGTATTGTTAGCTAGAAAGGTGTTGATAACACACCGGTGTTTTGGCTCCTGCTGAGCAGTTCTGGCACAGCATCAAGGCTGTCTCTCCAACATTCCCCCTCACCACTAGGCTGAGGGCGGGCAAGATCTTGGGAGGGGACACAACCAGGACAGCTGACCCAAACTGACCAAAGGGATATTCCATAACACGTGACATCTGGTCAGCAATAAAAGCTAAGAGAAAGGAGAAGGAAAGGAGGGGCATTCATTATGGATGATGTTTGTCTTCTGGAGTAACCATTGATGCGTACTGAATACCTGCTTCCAGGGAACTGGTTGAACGTCACCTGCTGATGGGAACTAGTGAATGAAATCTTTTGTTTTCCTTTGCTTCCACATGTGGCCTCTGCTTGTGCTTTATTAAAATGTCTTTATCTCGACCCACAAGTTTTCTTCCATCTTATTTTCTCCCCTCATTGTCCCGCTGAGGAGGGGAGTGATAGAGCTGCTTGGTGGCCACCTGGCATCCAGCCAAGGTCAATCCAACACACTAACTTTGCATCTAACATAGTCATACTAGGCTATCTGGAAGGAGGGATTAATTAAGTCTTCTCCTAGATTAACCAAAATGCTCAAATTGGAGAACTGCCTAGAGTGTGAAGTGAACATGTGAGGATGGAGAGCAAGCAAGCCCACAGCACACTGTAGTGAGGAGGAAGACCAGGAGGCTTTTAAAAATCTACCTGCAGCAGAAAGTGAACTCAAATTGAAGTCCCAGAGACGGGTATGAAAAGGAAACTTTCCTGTTGTCCACATGGAGGCCAATTCAGGGAGCTATAGAGAATTGCTCAGTTGTGAAGGGTACAATGGAGAAAGGGCAATCCCTCTTCCCTCTGTGCAGTGAGACCAAAAGAAAAGGTGGTTTTGTTCTCAGGCTTTTATTTGCTTTGACTTACCCAAAAGACTTAAATTCTGTGCTATGATTTCCCTCATCCAACTATATTACTTTCTTGTTCTAATGAAATGTAGCCTAGAGACTGAAAACATTTTTTTATGTCTTGGTGTTTTTGCCTCAAAAAAACCTTGGAGTAGCTCCATCTCAAGGTTCTGAGATCTTGTCATAAAAATGTTTTAAAACCTTTTCTTGGCAAAAGATGCCTGTTCTCTCCAAAAGGTAACAGTGGTATTAGCAACTATATTTAACTGGTAAACATGTACCAAAGAAATTAGATTGTTGTTAATTGTGGATGCCATGGTTTTACATATTTATAAAATAATTGCTGTAACTGTACAATTACTGTATTTATAAGAGGCAAAAAATCTAGGCAGAAGGATTTCTTTGTGTTTATAAATTACAAATAGGAGACTGGCAACCAAGAATCAGATTTTAATAGAAAACAATAGAAATTACTGCATTACTGATACAATTACCTTGTATTTGAAGGAAACATGTAAGAGAACAATAACAACTATGAAAGGCAAATAACTATGTCCTTTGAAAATCTTATTCTCAGGGCTGGGAGCAGGTTGGCCAGATGTAGCTGAGGTCTTCCTCAGCCAGTTTTTTTATAGAGCATTCATGTAAGCCATGAGGCGTTTCATGAAGAAGTATAGATACTTCTGAATCCTCTCCTTCATGATTAATAATAATAAGCTGCAGATATTTAAGCCATAAGAGGCTTTTGGAAGATACTAGAGTTATTAGACTGGAATACATGTTACAAAAACCTGGTCTAAATCCAAGAGGAACTACTTTTATTGACTTTTATAAATGTTAGAGCAAATTGGTTTGATCAAATATTTTTTCACACCACCTTACTCTTTTCATTGATGAAAACCAGGAGAAAAATAAAATATTTCTTTTCACCATTCTTTTCAAAATAAAAAGATTGGATCACTACCTATGAATAATAAAAAAAAAAAATCTATTCAAAAGCTTGCTGATATTCATAAAAATAATGAAACACTCTGCAAATTAAAAAAAAATATTTTGAACTTAATTGAAAGTTTTTTATCATAGAGAAATAAAATGAAAAAACAAACTAAGGAAGCCTGTTTGATTGGCTTGAAAGATTTGAATAGCTTCCTTGTTATTTTTCTCAATAAGATTGAATAACAACTTGCAAATACACCATCAAAGAGTTGCGGTTAACTGCTCCATGTCCAAGTGGCAAGCAGTGACAAGTGCTGTTGCTCAGGGGTCAGTACTAGGATTGGTACTATTTAACATCTTTCTTAGCAACATGGATGTTGGGATTGTGTTCAACCTCAGCAAGTTTGCCAATGACTCCAAGCTGTGTGGAGCAGTCGACACACTGGAGGGAAGGTATGCTATCCAGAGGGACATGGACAGGGTAGAAAGGTGGGCCTGTGCAAACCTCATGAAGTTCAACAAGACCAAGTGTAAGGTCCTGCATGTGGGCCAGGGCAATCCTAAGCACAAATACAGGCTGGGTGGAGAATGGATTGAGAGCAGCCCTGAGGAGAAGGACGTGAGGGTCTTGGTTGATGAGAAGCTGGACATAAGCTGGCAATGTGCACTTGCAGCCCAGAAGGCCAACTGTATTCTGGGTTGCATCAAAAGAAGTGTGGCTAGAAGGTCAAGGGAGGTGATTCTTCCCTGTGAGACCCCTGCTCTTATGAGACCCCACCTGGAATATTACATAAAGCTCTGGAACCCTCAACATAAGAAGGACACGAACCTGTTGGGGTGAGTCCAGAGGAAGGCCACAAAGATGATTAGAGGGCTGGAGCACCTCTCCTGTGAGGACAGGCTGAGAGATTTAGGGCTGTTCAGCCAGGAAAAGACAAAGCTCTGGGAAGACCTTGTAGCAGCCTTCCAGTACCTAAAGGGGACAGGAAGGATGGAGGGGGACACTTTAACACGGTGTGTAGCAATAGGATGAGGGGTAATGGCTTCAAACTGAAAGAGGATATATTTAGATCAGAAATTAGGAAGAAATTTTTCACTATGAGGGTGGTAAGACACTGGAACACGTTGCCCAGGAAAATTGTGGAGGCCCTATCCCTGGAACAGTTCAAGGCCAGGTTGGATCAGGCTTTGAGCAACCTGGTCTAGTGGAAGGTGTCCCTGGCCATGGCAGGTGGGTTGGAACTAGATGATCTTTAAGGTCTCTTCCAACCCAAACTACTCTGTGATTCTATGATCTCTAGGAAGTCACTATATCAAGCTCCGGAGTTATGGAAGACTATAAACTATACAGCTTAGAGCTGGAACTATAATTATTTATACATAAACATATATTTTAGATAGCATCTTCAAGCTCTTAAACATTTTTTATTGGCAAAGCTGTTGCAGCCAAGTACAAGAAGACTGATTTTGGTACTTCAAGATTTTTGTGTGAGAAACACAGAAACAGTTGCTCTAGATTAAATTTATCACACCGTTGTATCTATATCCTAGCTACCCTTATATTAGATAGATGCAGTCCAGTCAGTTTTCAATCTCATTGTTGACTGCAATGTATTTTCTAAAACTTGAAGACAAATTAATTCAAGAGAGAGTACTTACAGTATCAACTATCCGTTAGCACAGTATACTCTAACAACTATTTTCCATAAGACCCCCGTGGCCATTGTCAAATATGTAATAAAAAAATCCTTATTTTAATAATCTGACTCTTAAATAGCTGCAGTTATCAGTGTTTAAAATATTATCACTATCCAAGTATATTCTCCAAAATATAGTCATCCTATGCTCTCGTCACAAAAGCTGCTGAAGAGCACAAAAGCTCAACAAATCAGATTATTTGTTAATCATGTAATGTCATTTAGAGAATTCTTTCAGCTTCTGGAAATGCCAACTGACATTTGGCATCTTTGATTATGTATTTAAACATTTTTATATTGTTAGCTTATTATCTAAACTCAGAGAAGATACTCTAAGCTATTATGTCTGTAGAAGTTCTTTGTAGGCAGCTTCTTTGCCAGTTTCAGCTTTCCCTGTTGGACCACCAAAATGCCACAAATCTGGAAAAAAAATCGGGATTATTTGAGGATTAATTCAAATTTAGTTACTTGTCCCTTGCATGTTCTTAAAAACATTGAACCAAACTTTGACTTCCCTGTGGAAATGCAATGGGACTGTGAAGTGTATGTGTCCTGAAGTATTTTTTCCCTTTAAAGTCTAAAAGCCATGACATTACCACACAAATAATTGTAGGTACTCATAACTGGAGGAAATCTAGGACAAAGTTCTCTAACATTACACACCGGCATTCTATTCTAGCGTTGACCTACTATACAACCCAAAATATCGTCAGGTAGCCATTCAGTAATTTTCCCTTTCCTTGTTAAATTAGCAGTTACTGAAACTCTGGAAACTTTCTGTTTGTGGAAGGGGAAAAAAAAAAAAAAAAAAAGAAAAAGAATCCAAAGCCAAAACAAAACTCAAAGTGTATTAATTTCACTGAATTTTTCATAACTCAAAAGAGGGATGCAGTTGTAGTTTAACAGGGATATTAAGTATTTCTTTTATGGAATAGAGATGAAAGAAATTCACAGATTGTAGTTGCAACTACTCTGTGAGAAACTGAGTCACATGAAATATTGTTGTTAGACTGTCATGCCAGAAGTGAAACAGCTAGAATAATTTCACTTGCATGAGGTTCTGTCTTCACCTTAATATTAATCTATTTGTTTCAAAATTTCAATTTCACTGATGAGCTCTGATTCATAGTTTGCAGTTAGCATTATTACAGCAATATTACATCATAACATAGGAAAGGGTACTTACTACTAGGCCTGATCTATTCAGTCCAAAAATCCTTAGAGCTAGAGGTTCCTGGAGCTCAAGGGTCTTTTTTTTTCTCCATCACACTATTATTCTTAGCCTGGGCCATAGCTTACTTTTATAAGTTAAGTCTTAGTAATGACATTAAAATTCAATGTACACAAGTAGTTGTTATAATTTTACATGATCAATAAAAGAGTTTTCTAGGTCTGACTGATCCAAAATGCGAGCTCTTATTTCCAATAGTAAGACATCATAAAAGGTGTCTCAAATTGGAAGCTCAGAAGTGGAAACGTCCAACATTAGTCATCAGTTGTCCACAAATAAAGATAATTTTCTTTATAATTCTAAGTAGTCAGTGGTGATAATTATTTTTTGTGGCTAAAGACTGATTTGAAAAGGAGATAGAAAAATATCTGTAATTGCTTCAAATTAGCTGAACAAAAAAGAAAATGTAATCTCCTATGCCTCAATAAGAAGTTATAATTTATATTCTACAATCAATACTCTCACACTCTGTGACCCCACTATAATAATAAGCTCCAAAAATTTTCAATAGATGTCTATTTCTGTTACCAACAAAGCTAAAAGTTACATTATCTCCTATTTTTCAATCTTTCCATTTCATGCCCGACCCATGGCAGAAGAAGGAAACATCTTAAGCATGATAAAGTGTCACCAAATGAAGTATCTCCTTCTGTAACTGAATGACTCGGAAAGTCTCCCAGCAGTCAGACTAATGCCCAGGTATATTCCAACACATATGCAAAGGCGAAGACACAAGGTGAAGAGGCAAAGACGAGTGCAGGGCTCTTGTAATAACGTTTGCCAATTTGGTTTTTTTTTTGTGTGACTGTGTCAAAACACTCTGTGTCCTCCACCTCCCTCAAGAGAAAGAAAATTAAAAGGTAGCCAACTTTTCCACACAGGAGCTTTATCACTGTTTTGTTTGAAGATGACAGGTGTCATATCATCTGCACTTTAAGCAGGAAAAATCTTTGAACTCATCCTCTACACTTGTCAGGTTTTCAAATTTGTGATCACCTGAAACATAGAAATAATCTATCAACAAAAGGCGTTGGAAAGGTTGGACAGTGCTCTGAGCTATAATCCCAGAAATGACAGAGGCCAGACATTGTCTTCACTGATATTATCCAAAGAAATGTTGTCAGGCACCTGAGGAGACAGTGCACGAAGGCAGAGGTCACCCCATGCAGCTGGAAAAGGTGTGTGGAGGGAGCTCTGAAGAGCAGTGGGGAAAGGACACCATCAAAAGGTGAACTCGTGCATCTCTCGCACGCTTTCTAAGCACAGGAAATTTGTGTTGTGCATGGTTGACTTTTTCTGACCCACCCATTATGGGGCTGATTATAAAGATCCTTCATATTTAAGCAGGAAAAAGAAGATTTTATTTATTAAGAAGGCATACCAAACAGTTTAAATAGCTAACTATATATATATTTATACATATACATAGAAACTGAAATAAAAATAGAGAGTTTTATATATAGATACATATATATGTAAAATGAGCCACGCAGTACTAAATTATTCCAAGCTTATCTGTCAAATGCTCTGCAAATAAAACTGGTTTGGTAAATTGCCTATGAACTTCACCAAATGTATGTGTTTCCCAGGCTGTACTTTGGTACTTCACCTGTAAAAGAAAAAATATGGACTTCAATCAAACACTGTTAAATTATTATTATTATTCCTGAAGTAGTTATTTTATTGATACCATTTACAAAGTTGAAGTACTTTAGTTAGCAACTATAGTTGTTTTACCCAGCAATGAACCTGCTTTATGTATTTTCTTAGAGAAAAAGAAACTTAGAAAAAGAAAAACACTGGAATCTTAATTTGTCCTCCCTTCTCTGTTTCACACATGTCATTGAAATGGTCGCATAATGTTATATATAAAAATAAAGAACTGTGACATTGTTTAATAGAAAAAACTCTGTCTAGTTGTAAAGAATGTCAGCCTGTTCCTAAAGCAATACATACCTAGACAGAGCAACAATATAGCCATTGGAAAACAGAGTATGAGCAGCAGGATACAGCACTTAGTTATTACCTGAATAAGTAACAAACTACAATGAAAGCACACATCAAGATGATAACATTGTTCCAAGCAATTTTTTTTTTTTTTTTTTTTTTTACGATGAATTGAAGTGTTAAGTTGCTCCTTCGGAAAAGTTTTCAGATCCAAAGTCTATTGTGTAGTTACAAAATAAGAAAAGGCAGATTTTAGCCATTACCTAAAAATTAATCCATATAAATATTTTGTGGAACTAATTTGCATTTTGCCATGTGGAAATATGAAAAGGAATTTTTTGTGGGAGAAAGAAACAACCATACAAAAAAGAACAAACTAAAATACTTAATGACTGTTCTTATTATGCTAGTGAAGTAACGGCTGTGAGCAAGAAATACAGTGTCTGTATATATGTACTATATACAGTGTCTGTATATAGTACATTTTACATATTTGATAGTGTGTGAAACTTAGATAATGAGGTGAAGCCTCTGTGCTTGAAGAATGATGGAAACTGGCCTTGCTGTCTCTTGTGCAACCCAGGGGAGTGGACACTCGCCTGGCTGTAATGGGATGCAGATAAGGACAGAGCCCTGTGTAGGCAGGACAGCCCTGCTTTTCATCAGCAAAGGCAAGATAACAGACACTGTGCAGTTCTTTGTTTCTTTGAAAGGCTGTCATCCCCAGTGACTAACCTCTGTCTCATTACCTGTGAAATGCATATTAAAATTGATATCCCTGCATAAGCTAATGAAGATTATAGAGATCATGTTAAACATATAGGACTATTGCACTCATCTCTCCCTCCAAATCGTACTACATGTCACCTGGGGGAAGGGGAACCTTGTAATTTTGGGGATAAAAGAAGGAGAAAATGACTGTTAATTGGGAGAGAAGAATCTGGATACCTGATGGACCAGTTGGTGGGCTGCATTCTCTTCCTCCACCCCAGGCAGCAATGCCTTTCTGTGGAAGTGCTGTGCCTTTGACCCTCTGGTGAATGTTACCACCGGGCTGCTGTATTATCATTTTCTTTGCTATTAGCCTTAATTAGTAGCATTGTTATAGTCAGTGGATTTTTCAATGGCACTCTTGAATCTGTTCTGTTGCTCTCAATAAAATAACTAATTTCGACGTTTGTGAATCTGACTCAGTGACAGTCCTTTACTGGAGCTCTGATAGATAAATCAGTGAAAGTCCTGGGACTGTGACAGACAAATATCAAAACTACATTCCTTTTAATGTGACATAGTGTGAACTAGTATTTTGGTTCTTTGTTCTGCTTTAGTACAGTATTACAGACATACGTAAGTGTTTAGTGGGTGTTACTGGTCTTATACAAATGGATTTTAAATCAGTGGAACTTAGGGTTCTGGAAAGCTGCCTCTTTAACTCCTGTTGTCTATTTCCGTAGCAAAATGTAAGAGTACTTATGCCCTTAGATTTCCTGATTTGGAAAGAGAAACTCTTCAGACACCTTCTTTCAGGCAATATCTCAAAACATAAATGAAGCCGAGATGTTCAATTTCTTTCATGAGTGGACTCATAATTTTTTTATGTACCATATATCAGTGAGATTACTGTACAAAAATTTTATCCCTCTTATTAACTTTCATTTTGTTCTTAAAACCCTTACAAAACCATTAATGTTTTTTAATCTTACACACCAGTTCATTCTTCACAGTTATAATATTACACGCCACTGTTGGTTTTCACAGAGCTCTCCCAAAAGGTAAATGTTGTATCATTTGGGAGGTCTGGATCCTGAAACTTAGAAAGTTTTGTTGACTTGTCATACACTGAGGATCTTTTGGAGTTCAGGCATCAAACAAAAGCAGTTCTCTGTCAAACTCTGTGGCTCGGAGACCTTCCTGCTCAAGAAGGAATAAGTTTGCAGCAATTGTGCATGCAAGTTTTAGTACAGTAGAGATTTTAAGGAAATATGCTTGTATGGAAAACTGCATGACTTTGCAAAGAGACTCTGTCACAAACTCCTGAACATTACCAGGATATGATCAATACAGTTTTGGAAAAGTTATCTAATCAGAAATTTAAACCATGGTAGCTGCCCCTCCTTAACATCACAGCACCTGGAAGCAGCAGATGTTTTCAGCAGCTTACAGAAGGAACAATAAAAAGGCCATAGCTCTTTTGAAAAACCTGTGTTTTCTTTCAATGGCTTAACTACTTGCAGCTGTATGTACTGAATCAACTTACAACTGAAAATGAAAACTCCAGATGGCCTTGTAATTGGATCTTCCCATTTCCCCAGAGCATCCTGGATCCTTGGCAAATAAGGACAGGTGTTACAAACAGGTATAATTTTATTTTTTCTCAGTGTTGCTACCTGAACGTGACATGAACATGAAAACTCCTTTTACAGTTGGAGGTAATGTCAAAATGAATCCCAAACTGACCTTTAATATTTTAGAAAAGACAATTAATGAAACTTCTTTTATTTTTCACTAGTTTAACAGCCTTCCCTTCCCTTCCCTTCCCTTCCCTTCCCTTCCCTTCCCTTCCCTTCCCTTCCCTTCCCTTCCCTTCCCTTCC
>NW_009647211.1:3320066-3321756 GCF_000708025.1 Charadrius vociferus
CTTCCTTCCCTTCCCTTCCCTTCCCTTCCCTTCCCTTCCCTTCCCTTCCCTTCCCTTCCCTTCCCTTCCCTTCTTTCTGTCTTGCCTCATCTTTTCTTTCTGAAGCCAGATGGAGTTTGAGTTGGGCTTTGGCCCTTGTAATTTTCTCCCTCCATAGCCTCACAACATCTTTGTAGTCCTCATGAGCGACCTGCCCTTTCTTCCAAAGGGCATAAACTCTCCTTTTTTCCCTGAGTTGCAACCATAGCTCTCTGTTCAGCCAGAACAGTCTTTTTGCCCCACAGCTCTTCCCTGAGAAGTGGGTCCAGTCTGCATATTGGGTTTTCTACTCCCTTCAGGCAGGAGTCACCCACAACAATGATCCATCATTTTTTTCTTTACTTAAAAGGTTTTGGTATGGGATATAATCTGACTTAACCTGGGCAACACCTCTGTGCTAATTGAATCCTTGTCCTTGTTTTGGTTTGGTTCTGCATGTAGAGCCTCAAACTATTTTGCAAGGGTACCTGGGAAGCTCGGGGTGATACTTGGGAGACATACCTGCTGTGCTGGGGCAGAAACTTGTTGCAATTGCCCTCCTATCCTCTAAATTACCACATTTGGCCAGGCAGAGACAGGGCAGGGAATCCTCTGTATCACATACCCTATCAGCCTGTGGGGCCTGGTTTGGGGCAGGTAGGGTGTGACTCCAGCAGTCATCTCTCTCTTTCGCATGCCCTGATAGTTCTCAACCTACTGACCTCCTACCAGAGCTGCATCTCTAAGGGGAGGAGTTCCTCTACCTGGGTACCCCCCCCACAAGCGTGCTCACTGCTGCCATCTGATACTGGTGTCAGAGCAGAGCACACCCTGCAGCCTGACACCTGGGTGCCAGCGTGCTCCCACCAGAGCTCCGTATGGGAAGCTATCTCAATCCAGCTGGGTGCAGAGCTTAGGGAGGCCAAAGCGTTCCACGGGATAGATGCCATGGCTCCCTGATGAAGCTGGTACAGCTTCAGCGCCCTTCCGCATGCCCTTCCATGTAAACTGCTGCACCATGCTCTGGCGGACCACTCTGTTCACAGCACTCCTGGTTGCTGCACTTCCTAGGGCTGCTCTTTAGGGGAGTGGGGGTTTAATCCAGTTTAATGCAGTGCAACGAATAAAGTATGCTAAGTCTGCTTTATATGTGAAGTCCTGAGAAGAAATGAAACTTAAGCTACATCACTTCATTCCTTCTTGGGTTTATACATCAAATATGTTCTACAGTCAATCCTAATTCATCATGAGTACCTAGCTCACCAGTAGAGAGGACATTGAGGATTTCTTGATCTCAGAATTTTTAAGAAGTATAAAAAATGTTCAGTATTATGTATAACTCTGGTTCAGAAACATTGCAGCCAAAGCAGAGACCCGTGACACCTATAAATTATAAATGTATTAATCAGCATATAATTAATATTAGTTTGCCTTGAAAATGAATACAAGTCTATTAAAATAGTGCAGCTAACAACAGTAAATAAGTATTTTGTAACAATGTGATGGTGTAGTCAAATACCATGTATAAGCATTTCATATAGTCTTACAAGCAATGTGATCAACAAAGGGGCAAATGAAGATTGGTGTACTTGCACTTAAAAGGCAACCAAGTAAAAATTGGCCAGACGGGGGTTAAGACAAGCAGAGGGGACTGCAAACAGATGGGACATCC
>NW_009647211.1:3321813-3333810 GCF_000708025.1 Charadrius vociferus
CTAGGAGGTGAAATGGAATAAATCCATCAAATCTCAGTGAAGAAAGCTAAGAAAAGAGAGAGGACAAACCTGCTCTGGCTCTGACTTCTATCCAGTACCTCTCAGGCCTGATCATCACAGCCTCCATGACCAAGCACCACCAAGGACCCTAGCTATCAACCCTATCTCCATAGTACTGGACCCTTGGCATTGTATTCTCATAGCTCATCTAGGAAGTAAATGTTAAAGACTAACAGATTTGTGTACGTATTGATGGTGATTAATGCTGTGTAAAATTTAACACAAACTGTTCTGTTAAAGAATAAAATTTAAAGTTTAAAGTTAGACAGATTTGTAAGTCTCCCAAACACATCACAATAAGCTCTGATCCTCTGATATATTATGAACAAACATATCAATATTCATTTATGTATATCCACATAAAATCTATTTACACATTTATTCAACTGCAACATTAGCACAAACAATGATGATTATTTCAGTGCTTTCTATGAATGAGTCGTATGCTTCATGTACTGAATTCCCTATTGATATATTATTAGTCCTTATAACACAGAGGTAAAATAAATGTCTTGAGCAGCATAATTACTTGAAATTGTAGATGTAATTTATTAAACATACCCATAATAACTTCTTTCTAAAAACTTAGTGAAAGATGAATTGTTATGACAGCTGTCAGTCTCAAGAGTGTCAAAACATTAGACTATCAACCTTAAAAATATCTTCAAATACATAATAGTGCAATTTCTCAAGTATATCAGAAGAGAATGAAAGTCAATTTTCTATTATAGCTAGTTTCCCGAGATCCAATTATAAAAAAAAATATTTATAATAGCCCATAGAAGGCAAAATCTGACCATTTTGAAATAAGAGATAACATTTTCATCAGCTCTTTCTCCTAGTCAAAAAAGATATGAACCAAAAGACAATATATCTAGTGGAAGGTAATAAAATAGTTGTTTTCTGGAAAGATAAATAATAATTTATTAGGGAAGGCCTTAATGTGAAACAGGTTAAAGAAACCTTAAGCATTAAAAGATACCTCAGGTTTTTCAAGAGAAAAAAATTAATGTTTAAAAAATTAACTTAAGTGTCATAGAGTGTTAATTATTTGTTTTCATTTCAAGTAACACATGTATCAGACTATGAACATTAAAAAGTAGTGGAAAGATTTTTTATTTTTTTTCCCTTTCCTTCCCCTTCACATTTTGACTTCTTCCAGTTTCAATAGCAAACACTGGTTTTTTTCCATTACTTTTTGCCATATGGTAAGAAAATTAAAGTGTTTAAAGATACTCATACAGAGGAAATGATATTATTAAAAGCATCTTTAAACTAGAAGACAAACCCATAACAAGAACCAATGCCAGAAATTTTAGACTCAGATGCTTTTAGTAATGCTTTTAGGCAATGCTTTTAGCATTGGGAATGACTAATCATTGAGAGAATTCACCATTAAAAGTAGTGAGCTTTTCCACTATATAATCCATTAAATCAAATTAATTTCTGCACCGGACTCAGTTGAAAAATATCCATATACAACTGTATGTGAGTTGTGTATGTGTGTGGAGAATGTGTGGAGAATCAGACTGTATGATCTGATGCTGTAGGTGGTCTTACACTTTAGGAATCTTCAGAGACTTGATGGCCATGCAGGTTTGGGGCATTATTTCCTGAAGAGGAGAGGGGCTGTGCATAGCTTTGTTTTTACATCGCGCTTGTTTTCTTTCTGCTGTGTGATGTTTCATTGTTATCTGATGATTTCAGGCGGCAGCAGTGTGGCTCTACCAGCTCTCTCCAATTCAGTGAAGCAACCAACATAAGATACACAGTGAGACTTCAGGTCAGGAACCTACCTCTAGTTGCTGGAGCTCGGTCGGAGCTCTTCCCCCTGGAAGTCACTTCTTATGAGGACAGCATCCTAGTGGAACAGTGTGCTAATGGGAAAATGCTTCCTGGGGCTGTACAGGCTCCTTCACAGTTCATTTGAGACCTATGAGAGATTCGTGCTGTCCTAGGAGCCAGAATTGTCTGCAGTTCACAGGAGAAACTTGCAGCTCTGAAATATGACTGGCTACCAGCAGTCTGCTCAGCAGAAAGCATGAAATCTGGGAAATTTCCTTACATTGCAGCTCTCTGGAAGAGCTGCCTTGCCAGCACTTCCCCAAATGCCTGGGTAGACAGCACCCCTGGAAAATACATTCTGAGGGATTTTTAGATGTGAGATAATGTAACTCTTCTTGTTAGAGGTGAATCCAATATTTTTATCTTTTCTTTCTCCTAAATATTTTAATCTTTCCTTTCTCCTAAAAAATAAAAATATAAAAAAAGAAAACTTTCCTCAGAAGAGTTTCCAGACAATTTGCATCTTACTTTCTACCCTGAAGGACCTGACTATTCTGATGAAGAGCACAGCGCAGAAAAATCTAGGGTCATATATAACCACAGAATTGTTGATATTCTTCCTCCTGCTGCTCAGGAAAAGAAGTAGTTCAGATGAATGATAAGCCTAATTTTCATTTTAGCTTTGGGGGAGGAAAAAAAAAAAAGAAGCAATGTATGGAATTATCTAAAGCTCCCCCATTCAAATACTGAATGTTACCTGCAATCTACCTGTAAAAACAGAACAGGATTGCAATTCTGACTTCTTACACCAAGTATTTGTAAGCAGAAATTTCATAGACTAGGATGCACTGTGACATCCATCTCTGTTTCAGTACTTAAAGTTATAAAAGGATAATATTATGTTATGGTACATTTTGAGTACTGCAAAAACTCAAATTGTTCTATTTAGAACACACAAATGGAGTAAGGTTTTGATTTGGCTTGTAAACTTATGTTTTCTAACCCCTGGTTTTTAAGTTCCTAGCCAGGTGACATAAATAAAATTGTGAAATTGGTTAAATAATTTAATACATAAATAGTCATTGTCATATCATATAGGAAATTAAAAGGAAAGCAGAAATAGGAACATAAAATTTCCTCTTTTAACATTTATTAAAAAAAATATTACTCTTGTAGAATTAAGAACAGGCTTGAAAATTCTGACAATATTTCATGAAACAGTGTGTGAATTATTTTATAGACACACTAGATATAAACTATAAAAAAAAAAAAAATCCCAGTAAATACCACTAGAGATACGTAAGAATGAAGTTCTGAGAGAGAACCTGACTTCAAGGTAGTCTTCATGATGTTATCATTTTGCATTTTAATGCTGATTTTGAGACAGCTTTTTAAGAGTTGCAAATATATGTGTGGCTGTACCATATGAAAAATGAGCTGTCACATGGAGAGAGACAGAGCTCAGAATAACTTAAAATTTTCTGAACTAGAGTTTAACTTAATATTAAAAATATTCCCACATGATCTCCCCATGACCTTATCGTAAACGTAGAAGGAATTTGTAAACATACTGATGTTTTGATCAAAGGTGATTTACTTATTTCCAGAATGACGCTTAGTTTAATCCCTGTCTATTTCAACCATCTTATAACTGGTTATGAAAGGAGTTAGGTGTATAAATGAAAATTCCCTGTAAGGCAGTACAGAGCAGAAACTTGTTAGCATACTTAACAGACTTAGCAGTAAGAACACCAGAGTATAATATTAATCAATGTATCAGAAGAGAAACAATAAAAATATCCTAGGAAAAGATCTTACAAATCAGAAAAAGAGATAAAAAATATATGTTCTTAAAAACTATTTTTGAAAACTAGTAGTATCTGTCCTTCCATATAATGACCTTGCTTTTTGCACTTGGAATGAAAAGCATGTAGATAATTTCTGAGAATTGGATTAAATCAGGAAAGGAGAAGATAGGTTTGATTTTACTTTTCATGCTGCCATGTTAATTGAAGTACTTTTGCCATATTGAAGTGACTGGTACAAAACATCAAATTAAAACCAATGGGAAGTATATAAACTCCCCAGTTTTTTATTGTATATTTTGTATTTTGCATGTCCTTTGTGGGATACGCATATTCCTTTTTTTTTTCTGAAGAAAAATTGTCAAAATCTGTTGTGCCAAAATACTAACAACTTTTTCAAAAAACATACTCTATTATTTTTTTGTTTTCAACAAAACACAACAAATGGAAACGTTTTATCAGAACCTAAGATTTGCACTGAAAAGATTCCGTTTCCGGTTCTAATACAAATCTGCAAGACTTGATTGAATGAAACAGCTTTCTGCCAAGCTTGTATTTCTGACAAATAGCTATCTCTTCTGTTACTAACTTTTCAGCGGAAACATCTCAGCAGTCCCCTGATGCAACTTTACACCAAAGCTTTCTTGATCACCAGGACTGTAATAGCGAACATTGGAATAATACTGACATGATGATTCCAGCCAGCATATGAGAAATCATCACGTCCTATTATTTGTCTAATTTCAGGAACCAGAATTTAAAATGCTAGCTGGAATGTATGTGTTTTCCCTCTGACATGCTTATCTTTTCATATCACAATATTCTGAAGTAAAAAAATAAAACAAAGAGCAATTTAAAAAAAAGGAAGTGCTTTACAAACTCCAGGCTGTACATAGCAACTTCTCATACTGAGACACTATTCTCATTTCTCTGTTGAGATAGAGTTTACAATTTCTCAGCTAGAACTGTGGTGAAGCACGTGTGCTACAAACCTGGCAATGTTACAATCCGTCCTCATCATATCTTCTAAGAGAAAGCACTCTGGATTTGTCAGATAACCACGAAGTCTAACTGCATGGCCATATTTAAGTATTGTAACAGCTCTACTAGAAGTAGATCCTGTGTTATAACAGTATCAAGGTGTTAATGCAAACTGTAATGGAACTGCATAACCAGTTATGATGTTAATAACATAGTGTGCAGTCTGTCTCTCTTCTGTTTATGCCCTCTGCTGTACCCACACAGACTGCTCAGCAAGAGCAGAAATTGCTCTGACAATGGTTTGTGAAACTGTAACAGCCTAGCTTGACTTTCAGAGTACAGGGAGGGAAGAATACAGGATGGGAGAAAATGTGTGCACAGGGCAGGAGAAGGATGTTTCTTAGGATGAGCATTGTGACAGAGCATTTGTCACCTGGTCAAATCAAGGCACCTTTTACCTCATATAAAAGAAGAGAGAAGTGACGAGAAGGGCCAAACAACCCTCCTAATACTATGTCCGAATGGCACTTCCCAGTTGTCAAGGTTTGTTCCTTCCATCAAACTGATGATGTGGCATCACACTGTCGATGATTGCAAAAATTTAATATTTAAGCATGGGCATAGAGCCTGCTGGTTCAGAAAAAAAATGGAAGAAGAAAGCAGTGGTGGGAGGTTCTGTTACTGAACACCCACGGACTTTGCAGTTTTAGAGGCCTCAGAAGGAAAATCAAATAGCTATTGCAAACCTCCTTTACGTCGCCCAGGATTTCATTGTTGTTGTCATTTTAACAAGTCAATGTGACTGTAGATCTGAAGTGTCTCTAGTGACTAATACTACCTAGGTTTCTAAGCTCTGAGAACAGCTAGATTGTTACCTGTGCCCATACAGTAGAAACCTTTATATTAAAAATTCAAACAAGAGAGAAACAAACAAAATGATTCTTTATGTACTCTTAAGGTGTCTTCTTAGGGTGATTTTTTTTTTTTTTCTTTTCTAAAATAGAATTTAGCCATTATTTTTCAAGGGATTTTTCACTTGGACATAATAATATAGTACTATTATTAATCAAAGCATAACATAAAATCTGTGTGATCTGCAGCTGTGCATCTTGAAATACGACTATCCTTCAGTAACTTTTTTGGGAATTGTTCAACTTGTTAACTGTTTTTTTCAACAATATCGTCAGAGAATCACAGCACGGTTGAATAATTTAGCATGGAGGGGGCCTCCATACATGTTCTCTGCTCAAAGCAACTCTAATTACACCAGGTTGCTCAGTGCTGTGTCCATTTGAGTCTTGGACACCTCCAACCATAAAGATTCCGCAGCCTCTATCTAGGGGAAGTGATC
This sequence comes from Charadrius vociferus, assembly GCF_000708025.1. Classification (NCBI taxonomy): domain Eukaryota; kingdom Metazoa; phylum Chordata; class Aves; order Charadriiformes; family Charadriidae; genus Charadrius; species Charadrius vociferus. The sequence continues at coordinate 3,327,796 of NW_009647211.1, forward strand.
CCTTCCAGTATTTGACCCCCTCTTGTGCTGAAAAAAAAAATAATAAAAATAGTATCTCATCAGAATTGCTTGTATTCCAACTTATGCACATTGACTCTTGTCCTACTGCTGTACGTCACTGAGAAGAGTTTGGTTTCATTTTCTTCATACTCTACCTCTGTACCCACTGCAGACCGCAGTGAAGTTTCCCCTTCCCCTCGTCTTACCCATGCTGAACTAGTGCAGTACCCTCTGCCTCTACAAGTTTGTCCTGTGCTCCAGCCCTGACCATCATGGGAACTCTCCATTGGACTCACTCCTGAATGGCAGGGTCTGTCCTGTGCCAGGAGCACAACCCTGGAGTCTCAGGGCAGTCTTACCACTGAGAAGCAATGGGTCAGAACTCCTTCCCCTTGGTGGCACAGCCCTGGGTGCAGGAGCTGTTTTGCTGCCTGGGCACTTTGCTGCATCCTGGCAACTTGTTGGCCTCAGGCCTCCCAGGACATTTCTGCAGACCTGCTCTCAACCATCAGCCCCAGCTTTTCCTTTTCCAGGGCTGATTTCAGCCCTCTTCAGTACCCTTCCCTCCAATGGGCAGTTTCCCATGGGATCTTGCCAAGCAAGCCTTTGAGCAGGCCAAATATCTGCTTTTCTAAAATCACAGCTCAGTTGTGCTGGACCCACTGCTGATGCATCCCTCTTGTGCCCAGGACCACCTGCATTTGTACGTGAGCATTTGAGACGGGTCCCAAGCTGTGCATCTTCTGTGGGTGAAGTGTGAAAGTCCCTCTGATCATGCTGTCCCCTGGATACCTTAACATCCTTGTGTCCTTGCTTCTCCTCTGCTTGTGGGAACCCCCCTCTGACATGTTTCCAGCCCCCCTCGCAAGGCCGGCAAGCTTCTTTGAAAACACATACTTGGCCCATGTTGTCAGACATATTCCGTCCCTTTTCAGTAGCCCTTTTTGTGAGAAAAACTTTGCTAATTAGTAAGAAACGAGACTATGCATAAATCAAAACGTCAACCTTTTAAGCCATCACCCCATCCTAACATCATGTGTGTGCTTCCACATATACATTCTTACTAAGACTGAATCCTTCCTGCAAATAACCAAATGCATTAAGCGACGAGGGTAAAACCTACTTATGCCTGGATTATTTTCAGAGCCTAAAATCCCTTTATAAATCTAATCAATGACATCCAGAGCTCTCTTTTCTATAAGCCATTTCCCTGTTGCAAAACTGGCAGTAAGAGGACCTCCATGTCTCACAGAGCATTGCATTATTTGGTATTTTGATGTGATCACAATGGAAGGAGGATAATGGAAGCAAACCCAAGTACTTTGAATGTATTGTTTCTAATAACTAACTGACTAACTAAATTTAATTTCTATTAAATAGTTTTAAAATGAAATTATAGCGCTGCCTTTTCAGAATTCTGAATTTTCAGCTGTTCTGTTTAGCAATATTTGAATATGTTCCTCACAAGTGATTACCTAAGATGCAAAAAAACCAAGAGTTTAATTTGCAGATCCCTGGTTAAACTTGCTGGGCTGCTGTTTGGAAGTTACTCGTTGATCAGTACTATGAGCATATTTCCTAGATGTCAATAAGAAAAGAAATATATACACGTGGGACCTGCCTATGCCAATGTTTTAGAGAAAAGTTTCTGACTATAACTGCACTTTAAAATAAGTTGCAATTACTAACAAGAAAAAGGCATTTACATTGTTTTTCCTGAAGATACGAACATTAAATCTAAAATGTTTCAGTAGTTTTCTTAGATGCTTAGAATTTTTAAGTTAGACAAAATATCCGCTGCTGTAATATGTAGGTGAAAAAAACCTGTTGCCAGTTTGCTAGAGATTATTGTATGGAGTGGAAGAGCACCTGGCATATTTATCATTATGATCTTGTTGGCATGTCGTGTCTGTAGGAATACAAAAACTCAGTTCCATGAACCACTGTAAAATTTTACCTTTAAGCTTATTACATAAAATAAACAAGAAAGATACTACTTTTTTAATATCATAGAGTTATAGTCTAGTAACTCTCAAGATACAACTGAAATAAGAACAGATGAGATACACAAGACAACAAAAGTGAAAGATGCTTCTTGTAGTAGGATTGGATTTCAGGATTACGCTCATTTTGGTGTCAGTAAATGCAGAGCACAAATCTATAATTTATCAGAGGTTTGTTTGCATCCTGGTGGTCCTTTTGGACTAATATAAAACAAGTATAAGAGCCATAATGGAAAGGTAATTAAAAACTTCAGAACGTGTTTAAAAGTTTACCTTGGATTGAATTTTTACCACTAGCTAGACTTGTTTTTTTTCCTATCTGTAACAGGTATCACCTTTTTATTTACTTGAAATGTATAAATTATATGCCACATCCTTCATCACCAGCAAATATTTTGAGCTATTAGTTGTTCTCCTGTTCTAGATTTACAATCTAGACGACTCGTTAGCACAAGGCAAGGACAAGTTTGTTAATTTCTGAGCTCAATAACAACTAAGTGAACATTTCATAACAACCCAACTGAAGATCTCGAGAAACCCCCCCACAGAATTTGCAGTTTAAAATGGATTTGTTTTGGAAAAACACTATCTCAGAGTTAGTAATACCTGACAGAGAGACAACTGTTTCCAGCTAGTAAACGTTTTGTTACTTAATCTTTGAGTATCCCAGACTGGAAGGAAAGATTGCTTTTGCCTCATCTATTTCAAAGATCAGTGATAACACTTCTTTTGGTAAATTCCTACCTGGAATCACAGTATAAACTATGACACAGAACAGAGCCCACTGATCCAGGACCATTTAATTAAACACGAAAACCATAGACCTTTTCAAACAGCCAATGGAATGGATTACTGAGAACATTTAGTACTCTTAATCAATACTGATTAACCTTTTCATCCATCCCCAAATCCTCCTGAGAATTCTGTTGAAAAGAAAGAACATATAGAAATTCTACATAAATAGCTGTGTTTAATTTTCTTATCAAAATAATGTGTAGCTAAGAAGATGCATTGATTGAACAAGATTTCTAAAACTTTGGCTTTGTTTCATCTCAAGGAAGAACCTTACCAGTATTTCAATGAAAAACAACCTCCTTCCCCTATTCCTCTGATGGTTTGGATATGTGGAGCCCATTATAACAGTTTATGGCTTTAAACATTGTTTGCATAGTCTGTGGTTTGTTCTCGTCAAGACCACATGTGGGTCTCATAACCTCTTCCTAAAAGTAAGAAAATATTTTCTGCATCTGACTATAGATCTCCTGTCTTTGAAAAACATCAGAAATACAAAATAACCTGCATCTAGTCAAAGAGGATGCAGAAATATTGTGTCCTTAAAAAATAAGGACATACATAAACCAAACGATATCACAGACAAGATCATAATAATCAAGTACTCCCAAATAATCATAAATACTATCATGGAGAACACAAATACACATAGTAACTTCTAATAATAAATAAAAAAAAGAAAACAATTTTGCAGCTTAACTTGTAGTGTGCAACATTTTAAACATCTAACATTATATCCAGAGGTTTTTTAATAAGCATATAAAAGGTAAGAGACTTTCATTTGTCTTTCATAGTCTAAAATACACAATAAGTAGTTATTTTAAATAACTATTATGAATTCATTTGTAAACCATATAAATTAATGTTTTAAAAGCTGAGATTTTACTTCAATTTATTACATATGCACAATAATCCTGTAACTAAAGATAGGCTTTACAGATTTCTCATTGAAATAATTCTTAGTTAAAATCTCAGATTTTATAACAAGTAGCTTATAGAAATACAACTTGCATAACCCTGTACTTGCAAAATAAACTCATCTTACAAGTAACAGTTGTACTAAGTTTTGAGCTTTTTTGGGGGAATTACTTACATTAACATATGGACATATTATACATACATATCACTTTTAATACCTGTACGAGCCCGAGAAAGAAGAAATACGGTGCTTAATCACTAGACAGATTGGAGAAAAACCTTTAATCAGAACATATCTGGATTTCATTTGTGATTTGTGTCACAAGAAAAAAATTTCCCTACTCTTCAACGTTACTGCATGATTTTCTCGCACCTTTCTCACACACATGAATAGCTTTTATTATCTGCCCAAGCCTCTCCCTAAGCCTTGAAATAGCACAGCTGATGATGAAAAGGAACTGCAGACACACGCTTAGGAAAAATTTATCACGTTATGCCTCTTACAAACTATGTATTGTATATTCCAAATTTCCAATAGAACAATTTATCTCAGCTCTAAATCATATTCACATGAACTACTAAAAGGAGCATACTGGGTAATACTTAAATGGAAAATTAATTAGCAGAAATCACTGTGATGTTACACAAAAGCAAAAAAAACCCTAACCTTTTACATTCTTTTTCTGATTGAACTCTGCTAGTGACAGAAGAATTGGGGCAGCAGACATCTTTAAAAATCTAGCAGATTTTTTTATTAGTTTTTTACAGCAGGAGCACACTTATTTTTATGTTTGAAAAGATGAATAATAATGCTGTGCAGAAAGCATTAAATGAAAACCAGATACGCTAAATGAAACAAGATACATTAAAAAATGTAAGTGTGCGCATTATATGTAGTTGCTTTATAAAAGATGTCTTTTCATTGTGTATTGGAATTACTAAATTCTTTGTTTATTTATTCTTCAGTATTTAACAAGGTATGACCATCAACATAGTAGAGGCTGGAATGCTTTTTTTTTGGGAAGGGACCACCTATTATTTGAAGCTTTTTTCTTCATGTTTATTATCCTTATCATAGATTCCTTCATTTTATTCCTCCCTCCTCTCTGTACTCTCAAAATACCATTTTTTCAGCTGTAATATTGCTGACTATATCCCTCTTTCTACTCTACCTCCTTGTTCCCAAATGATTATGGACAAGTTTGATAAAAGTGGTTAATACTGTGGCAAATCCTACACCGTTTTAACTGGGTACATTACCACACTTTGCATACACTCCTTTAGCCATCTTTTTTTTTAGAGATTACAGCATTTATGTGAGCCCACTGGTAAATACACTGTAAACTTCCAAATCCTTCAAGCATTTCAACAATGTACACAACCAAACAGAAAAAACTTGAAAACATTGTAAAGCTGCAAATACTTAAAGTGACCTAATAATTCCCACAGTTGTCCTAATGAATTCAATAAAACCACTTACAGTCAAAGTATGCAACACATGACAGTATGTCTGGGTCTAGAGAGCATACAGATTAGAATAGATTTCTAATAAGAGGTTAAAAGTTTATGAAAAACATTTTGTATTAACTGGGATAATGTATGTAGCTTACAGAATGCCCTGCTTTGGTTTTAGAGTAAATAATCCTACTGAAATACAGTGTGTTGTATCTTTTCTATTTAGAGCTTCTTTGTGAAATGTATTTATCAATGGAAAAACAGCGACCTCAAAAAATGCAGGAGAGCAGATTCAAGAAGTATGAATATTGTTAAGACAGTAAAATCTAGATGTAAAGAGTAGAAATTCAGTTCACTGTTGAGTGTGTATGGATAAGAATTAAGGGGAAGGCCAACAAGGCAGACATCGTGATGGGAGTTTGCTATAGATCCCCTAATCAGGATGTAGAATCTGATGAAATATTCCATAAACAGCTGGCAGAAGTCTCACGATCATCTGCCCTTGTTCTCGTGGGGGACTTCAACTTCCCAGATGTCTGCTGGAAATACTACACATCAGAGAGGCAGCAGACCCAGAGGTTCCTGGAGTGTGTGGAAGACAACTTCCTCACACAGCTGGTGAACGAACCAACCAGGGGAAGTGACCTACTGGACCTACTGTTTGTTAACAGAGAAGGTCTTGCGGGGGATGTAAAGGTTGGAGGTCGTCTTGGGCTCAGTGATCATGAAACGGTAGAATTTTCAATTCTCAGTGAAGCAAGGCGGGGAGCCAGCAGAACTGCCACCTTGGACTTCCGAAGGGCAGACTTTAGCCTGTTCAGGAGCATGGGTGAGAGTGTCCCTTGGG
>NW_009647211.1:3335634-3344534 GCF_000708025.1 Charadrius vociferus
GTGGAGTCCCCTTCTCTGGAGATTTTCAAGACCCGCCTGGATGCAGTCCTGAGTAATGTGCTCTAGGCAATCCTGCTTTAGCAGGGGAGTTGGACTAGATGATCTCTAGAGGTCCCTTCCAACTCCGAAAATTGTGTGATTCTGTGATTCTGTGATTCTGTGATTCTGTGATTCTGTGATTCTGACAATACTGTCAAAATATACAGAAAAATCAAGGTATATTCCACAATGAAACTAAATTTCTACTTTACAAAATTCAAACAAGCGAGGCTAGCTCCCTGCACCATTATAAGAAGAAGATATATATATGATCCAGTCTATTAAGCTTGGAAGGCGTAATAATACCAATGTAGAAGAAACAGGAATTAATAATGTTTTATTAAACTATTATAAGAACTTCTACACGCTAATGACTACAGGTTCCATAGAGGAGACAGATTTATTTTCAGTAAGGCAAAATTTGTCATACCTAACTAAATTCAAAGTTACAGAATCTACAAAAATGAAAAATATACAACCATTAAATCCTTAAACATAGGCTGTGCTTGTGGATGTGATAGGTTGTTGAATTTTGCATAATAATATATTTGATTTATTTCAGAATCTTACAGATGTTGTTAATTAACTAAGCTAGAAGATTCCCACATGCCACAATATGTGTCATGGATGACTCAAAAGCTGACACTATTTTCACAGGTGATAAGAGTGGTCATGTGCATTATGACCAATCCTGAATTACCTCTGCACTAATGAAGTCTTAATATCAGGTATTGTCTTCTGTTTTGCTTTTTCTTTGTAATATTAAATATACAGGTAGCCCTTTGAACAAATGCCAGTTTGGTATAAATAATTCTTTTTGCAAATTTCAGTCCAAAGTTTCAACAGTAGTATTATATCTTCTTCGCCTTTGCTGCTTGGGCCTGCACAAGCACACGCCACTTGACAGCCAAGCAGATGACAGTGCAAAAATAAAGAAACACTTTCAAACCAACTGAGATGCCTACAAATCAAAGACGTCTGAGTCTGCCTCCAAACATTATTTTGCTAAGTTTGTTATACAGGCTGGAGTTAAAATTTATGTGAACGTATGAGTTGTGTGTTTTAGCACAAGTCCATGACAGAAGACCAGCTTGCCTGCCTGCTCCAAGACTGCCCCTTCACCAACCAAAACCTCTTATCCTGCCTTGATAGAAGTAGTTTGTGACTATGCAACACAAAAAATAGCCCAAAGAAAACAGAAGATATTTGGTTTGTTGTTTCTGGCTATTTTACAAGCATAAGTCACTCCATAGATGTGAGCATGTGAGATAGGCGTCCAGATCCGGGCAAATAAATGAACATACACTCGTTATGTTTGCATTAGGGATACCAGTGAGAAACTGTAGAAATACGTAATAAACTTCTTTTTTTCATACACTTCAGATGGTTTTGTCTGTGCTTCTGCAACTAATACTGCAAATTCATTGCTTTTTAATAGTTTCTTTTGTACTACCATGTATCAGACCATTTTAGTCAATACCCAGTCCCACGCTAGATTTGAATATACCTTTCAGTGAGAGCTGGTTTTATATAGATTTTTTTTTTCCTCTGAGCTACTGCTTTTTTCATTACTTTCTTTTTGCGTCGTACTAGCACTTGCTAGGGTATTTGCTCTCTTGCTGGTTTTATTTCTTTCCACAGCTTCATGGGCTAAGGTGGTTTAGGGAATTCTGTAAAGGGAAGAAAAATTTAGACTTACCTGGTGTTACTGCTGCTCCTCAGGATATGCTGGGATGAACTCATCACCACGAGACGATAGGAAAGATCTCTGGGGATTCAGCAAAACTTCTTCAATTAAAATTTCCCACAGGTGAATGGGAGAATGGGAGTAGAAGGCCAATAAAATCTATTCTGCTCACAGACAACTGTCTCAATAGCAGATAAAGACGGAAAAAAAGTCATGATTTAGTCAGGTAATGATGCATTTATATTAATCTCTTGTCATAGAAGTTTATGAGACCAGCAAAAGGAGTTTAAAATTGACCTCTCTCATCACAGACTCTGTAAATTTCTGCAGTCTCTGTTGTGGCCTCTTTTTGCAGCAGAAGGGACAAGCACCACCTGAGAAGACTCACTCCTATAACTCAGGGGGAAGACGGAAATCTTTTATGCATACAGTCCCAGACACTTTTGGTATTTGAAGAAGCATGTGTTAAAATACTAGAGTGGAAAAAAAATATCATTGCTCTCTCAGTAGTATGATGTACAGGGGTTTACATTTCCACCTGCTCTCATAGCTCTGAAGAATGTAGACCAATGTGAAAGTTGTGCTCTGTCCATGATCCTCTGCTTTTCTCTTCTCTTTAAAAAATCCTGTCTTATAGAATAAATTCAGTAATGAATCCTCAGAATGTAAAACCCAGAATGCATGTTGCAGGTCCCCAAGCTCCAAATTACAGAATTGGGAAAGCTTCCGAAAAACAAATAATGGAATAATCACTCTAATCTGTCAGTTAAAGAATTTCTATGAAGAGGTTTAGGAAACATTTAGTGACTCACAACAGCTGAATGTTCATGCCATATGGGCAACTCATTTCAGAATTTCTCTCCCTGATTTTGTAATCCATGTACCTTTGGGACCTTCTCTGAATCTTAAAAAAGTGTGCACGGATTTGATGATAATCTTTTTATTAATAAATCTTTTTAATGAACATAACCAATAGGAAAAAGGTGAGTACAGGAAGCAATGATATATTGGGAATCAAATCAATTAACACAATGAAACCATAATCCTTTAATCACTAACACTCATTTGAGTTTTATTTACTTATTAGAACATACAGACTGATTTAAAACCTGATGTGAAATCCAAATAGCAGAAGTGCACAGCTTAAAAAAAGATCTATCTGAAACTAGTAGAATTGAGCCTGGATCACCCTACAAAACAGGACTCCTACTGAAAGGCGATCTCGCATTCTCTCTAATTTATTTAGACCATTATTTAGCAAATGCTGGCCTTCATATTTAGAGGAAAACATTGTCTAAGAATTTCACTTCAGCTACCTAATTGTAGACTGGGCTGCTTACCAAACTTTACAGCAAGATTTCAGAAAGCAACCAGAATGTAGAATGCGCACCTTGAGGCATTTTAAGGACATCTGATTTCTAAGCTGCTCTTTTACTAACTATTCATAGTATTGTAAATAAAAGACAGGGAAATAAAACCAAATACCCACAAACATATGGCTGCATCAAAATGGCACTGAGTACTAGATAATATTTTGTTTTTCTCAGCAGGGCTTATTAGCTTGGCTAATCATCAGGCCAACTGCTGCTATTGGGCTTGGAGTACTGACAAATCTCTGTCTGTCTAGAGCGTTGCCAGAGACAGTCTGCAGGCTAACTCCAAGTACCTTACTTCATTTTCTTTTTCCTAGCTTTCAAATGATTCTGCAGCCTTCCATTCCAATCTCCTTAGTTTTCCACCATCCTTTTAAAGTTGGGGGTGCCAGAGGTGGGTGCTCCTTTCCAATACTGGACCTACTGGGTCACAGTTATCGCCATACCTCTACTCTCATCGTCCCTAATCAGACTTGCAAAGGACCTTCTTGATCCTTTCTGCTGCTTCTTTGCTATATACATTGCCTTATATGATTGAGTTAAATATTTATGATTCTGTCAGCATCATTGTAAATATTTTGAGACTTGCATTTGCTCCTAGACCATCAATAAAGAAACTAAACTACACCAAAACTAAGCACTGATCCCTGCAGTTTTACACTAGAACAAGTACGCTATACTGATATATATGTATATTACATTTTCTGGTTTAATACATTTACAGTGTACAATATTAATGTTTAAAAATAGAATGTTGTACCCTATTAAATTAAATGCCTCATAAAAGCCTAAGCCTGTTACTTTGTCCATTCTTGCATCCATCAGCAAAACTCACTATGTACTTTGGTCATATTCTGGGGCTTTGCTACATCTTTGACTACCTGCATTCTTCTTTTAAACAACATACCTTTCCTAGTCATCTGTCTTGTTTCTTAACCTTTGCATAGTATAGAAAAGGTAGTAAGGAAGAGTTGAAGCTTATAAAAATCTGCTCATGGATCTAAGTATTGGAATTATTATTTAGAAAAGAGGGTAAGAATGTAAAGGAACAAGCTTTGCCAACTTCATCATGCTATTCAGGTAAATGAAGATTAAGATTTGTTGTGAAGAAAAACAGAAGGATCTTAAAAAATTATGATTTCCCTGGAAAAAAGCAGCTGAAATGCAGTGTAAATTAATTTAAACTAATTCACAAAGTTACGTCTTAAATATCTCATTTTAAAAGGATAAAATGTGTTTGGAAAAAAAAACCAAAAGAAAGGTGGAAAGAATCATCAAAGTACAGAAGAACATCCAGTCAGAGAAACTATTAAACAGACTAAATCTCTTCAGCCTTGAAAAAAATGACCACATGGTAATATACTGGTCTACAAAATCCAGCAAAGCATTCAGAAGATAATCAGGAAACGATTGCCCATTACTTCTCACATGTAAGAATTAGACATGCATCTAATAAGGTTTGGAGGTGAAATGCCTGAAATAAAAAAAAAAAAAAAAAGAAGTTCTTTTAACAAGGATATTTTAATCTGTGGAACTCGTATATGAAATGTTTGGGGCACTGAAAGGGCTGATGGGTTCAGAAAGCAGCTGGAGGAGCTTTTAGAGCAAAAGTGCCTGCAAGAATTGACTTTGCCTTAGAAAATCCTTGCAAATCTGTTACTGACAGTTAGGAGGGCACTGTGAAGAAGTATTACACATATATCTCTTGATCTTATACTTCTCATTACGTATACTTATAGAGAGACAATATTAGTCACAGTGGGCTTCTCTGACCTTGAATACCTGTTCTTAGTGTGGAAATAACTGCTCCATACCTTCACTATAATCTGTGTTTAAGCAGTGATGAAATAAGAGCAATCCTTTTATAGATAGCCAGTGAAGTTTGCCCTGTGGCTCTCACTCAAGCTATGAGCGCAGCCGTTGCCACTGTCACTGGTGAAGGCAATCAGACCTTTCACATCGAACTCTGACTACACAAAGAGAATGATTGTGCTAAAGATTATTTCTAATATTTAACAGTCCAAAACTTACCTTTTTCTATTTCTGACTTGTAAGTGGTTACCGATGTAAGTGGTTACTGATGTAAGTGGTTAATAAACTAAATGAGAAGTTAATTCTGGTCTTATTTTCATTTTAGACAGATGCATTTCCATACACTTAAGGAGGTCATTTTAACTTTGCACAGTTGAAAATAAGGTTATAAATCCTCACGAAAGCAAGTTTTGTACATATTGGTTTCCTCTGCATACAACCAAGATTCACTAAGGCCAGCATGGTATAAATAGTTCTAAAATTTGATTTGGCAGTTCCTTTTTTCTATTTAGATTATCACTGTGAACTAATTAAAAGGAAAAAATTTAAGGCCAACCCTAAACTTTTGCTATCTTTCCCAAAGATGGAAGAAATGTCAAACATGGTCTTTTCCATGTTATGTATGTTCTTTTCCATGAATAAAAAGAGCACTCAAAGAAAGTTTATGTCACACTGATTTTAAGCTTACCAGTAATTTTCCTGCATTTTCTCTGAAAACGAAAAAAACACAAACCTTTCAAGAATTAATGTGAACAGAGCTATTACAGTGATCACAGGTAAAAATTTATGAAACAAAAATCATAACTTTGCCTGATTTCTTGTCAAGAGACTGACTTTTAGTTACACCTACTAATGATGCAGCATTTCTTTTAATCTCAAAAATAATCCAAACCATATTGTGTGTGTTCTGAGTCAATCTGGGAATTACAGTTATCTGGGGAAAAAACTGTGTAATACTCTCCCTTTACAGGCAATCATCAGGGCAGAGTGCTGAAGGGAGGAGTCATGTATTTTTTTATTCTGTGTAAAGGAACAGACATGATTTTCCCCCTACCCTTTTGAAGTGCTCACTGTGCAATCTGCTAAACCTGAGGAAATTAATCTGGTCTCCTACAGCACTCTTGATTTCTCCTGCTTTCACGGCACTGTTTGAATCATCTAGTGTATGCAGCCGTCTTCAAACCCTGTAGACACCTCAATGAAAAAGTAAGTAGTGGATTTAGCACTTGTCCCTGGGAAGATAAAATGCATGGAGAGAAAGCAGAAGATGGTTCTATCCAGCAGATTTTTGTCCTCACATTGTTTCATTCAACCTTTCAAGTATATGGGGTTCCTACCTGTAGCACAAAAAAGTGAAAACAGAAAAGGCCAGTGTTCTCCATAGACACAGAGAGCGAGCTGTCTATTCACAATATGTGACTGGGATGGATGTCACTGCTTTTGACTCTCAAGTAATGCTGGCAACAATTATATTGTTAAGGTTAATCCACCTATGTAAATTAATAGAATTCAGAAATAATATAATTCAAGTTGACTAACTTCCCAATTAATTCTAGAAAAGGGAAAAAGTGTGCAGTTTAACCGCTAATTAACAGGGTCAGTGGGGAATGGCTGGAGAGCAGCCCTGAGGAGAAGGACCTGGGTGTGCTGATTGACGAGAAGCTCAACATGATCCAACAATGTGCAATTGCAGCCCAGAAGGCCAACGGTGTCCTGGGCTGCATCAGAGTGTGGCCAGCAGGTCAAAGGAGGTGATTCTGCCCCTCTACTCCACTCTCATGAGACCCCACCTGGAGTACTGCATTCAGCTCTGGGGCCCCCAACATAAGAAGGACATAGACCTGCTGGAGCACATCCAGAGGGGGGCCACGAGGATGAGGAAAGGGCTGGAGTACCTCTCCTATGAAGAGAGGCTGAGAGAGTTGGGGCTGTTCAGCCTGGAGAAGAAAAGGCTCCAGGGAGATCTTATTGCGGCCTTCCAGTACCTAAAGGGGCCTACAGGAGAGCTGGGTCTCTCTGCCAGTAAAGAAAGAAGAATCTGTAAAATTTTATTAGCTGCTTCTACTAGATCTGTAATACTATCAAATTGGATGTTTGAGCAACCTGCTCTAGTGGGAAGTGTCCCTGTCTATGGCAGGGAGGGTGGAACTCGATGATCTTCAGGGGCTCTTGCAACCTAAACAGTTCTATAATTCTGTGATTCTATGATTACAGTAATGCCACGCAGCGCACCAACCGGACCCAGACCACCGCAGTCTGCACCCGAGTGGCAACAGCCATCCCCTCCCCGGCTAGCTCTTCTTATAGCCTGGGCACAGGTCACATGGGATGGAATACCTGTGTCCCCTGCCGACTCCTTGGGGAAATTAACCCCATCCCTGACTGAACCAGGACAGTATGTGTACATAATTTTTTTGACAGGCATCTGCATTGCGGGCCTCCTGTTGTCTACTGCGGTGTTACATTATGATGTATGACCTAAAACCATGTAACACCACGAAAACAAAAATTATAGTCAAGAGAATTTTTTGAAGGAACAAATAAACAGATGTATCTTTAACATGCCTTTTTTTTTTCTCTTAAACTTGCCACAGACTCTTTTGAAACCAAAGTAACCTTTTTTTTTTCTTTCCCACAGAAATCTTAGTAAGACTGTATTTAATATTCTCATGAAAATTTAAATGTAATATACTTCCTTTGCTATTTATAGGAAACTGGAAAAAACTAGTTTCCAGGTAGCTGGGTTATCTTAGATACAAATTAAATTTGAACATCTGACAAAATATCCTTGGAGAGATCAAACACTTGCCAATAGGATTAAAGAAAATCTGCTCTCCTCAGAAACTTAGTGAAGGAGAAAAACCAGTGAAAAACTAAAAGTCCAAAAATCAAAAACAGATTCTGTTGTGAGAAAAAAAAGTCTGTTAGTTTCCATTGTTGCATCCACACATTACAGTAACAGTGACTTATTTCAAGAAATTATTTAAGTAATTAGTTTAACTTTATGAAAGTGATGAGCTATTAAATATGCCATGGGTCTAAGTGAAAAAGGATCCAACTGCATTTCAGAACTTAAACTATCTCCAGTCTAGACAGTCTGCTTTGAAGCCTAGATCCTGGCTACTCATATATTGAGTTATTAAAAGATAACTTTTCTTGCTTATGTCTGTGGTGCTTGAAATTAGAATTGTAGAATAATAGAATGGTTTAGGCTGGAAAGGACCTTGAAAACAAAGGGCCTTGCCTTTTTTTTCTGATTTTTCCCACGGCTGTGGGGGTTGAGTGAGTGGCTGCGTGGTTCTTTGTTGCCGGCTAAGGCAAAACCATGACAAGGTAAAGGTAAAATCTGATGAAGTTACTTTAGAAAATAACTGATTTATGGTCATGATCAAATCAACACATAGCCTTAGCAAAGCCCGTTATGATGACACAAGAGATTTTCAGAATGTCAAACAAGCCCTATATGCAGAGATAAATGTGTGTACAGACATACAATGAGATGCCCAACAGTTCAACTGTCTCAAATAGCCCTTTGGTTGTGCTTTTTATCTACTAACTAAGCATAAGTATCCAAAGATAGTTAAAAATTATTGCGTACTATTTATTACATAACATCAAACATCCGTTTTCTCCAGGTTATGGAAAAAGACTGTGGTCTTCCTTTTCTGCAAATGCAGAAACAATTTCAGCTTTGAAACTCTTTCATTTACTAATACTTACCTCCTAGTTACCAATAAGCAAGACATATCATAAAACTGTAACTTACATTTTTTCACAGTAAAACCATTTCTTTTTCAACAATTGGTCTTATCACTTTCCACACCAACACTAGCATCCCACAGCTGATTTTATAGTTTCCCCTTTTGCATAAGTTCTTAAAAATGAATGGCAGGGGTGGGCTGAAAAAAAATACGCCAAACAATACAAACAATCGATCTAATTATATTTCTGCATAAAAGTAAAACTGTTTCTGAACACTGCTACAATTG